>NC_085951.1:11979318-12282348 GCF_963556715.1 Cydia fagiglandana
CCCGCCAGGTGCAAAGACTATTGCAGTGCAGCACTTTTGTGCTGCGATGGGAACTAAGGTCATGGGCTATAGATTTGAAAGTTGGATGGTCTGGATAATGGGCTATGGGAGAGACTAGCGGACACCTGCCGTGACAATCAGTCTCAAAATTGTATAAGACAGGTGGTGACTCGCCAACTCATTGAGTGGGCCCCGCAATGGCCGCACGCTCAGTGCGACAACAGGGCAACACTTTGGAGTGGCTGTAAGGTTGTCGAGAGGTGAGTCTGCGGTAGCCAGATCCCGGTAATCCGTTCAAGGGCCGCCGGCGTTATGACATTTTACACTTCCAACCTGGAGCATAGGTCCCGCTCTTGCGACTCCACTCTGGCCGGCCAATCAAGGCAAGCACAGAGGCGAGGGCCAGATGACAGGGCCCTCTGGAATAGGGGTCCGCGGTGTCGCCACTCACCGTCAGCTCGCCACAAGCTGCCCCCGCGGGGTTATTATTATTATTCAGAGCCCACTGTGTCCCAAACTGATATATCGAGCGGTATACGATTAAAATTAAGTGAGGGAATAGTTTTTAATTAATTTTAACATACTCGTTTGTTTACCAGAATGGCGTGCCGCGTGCTGGTGGCCGTGCTGTCGGTGCCGCTGCCCTCGCTGCACCCGGAGTTCGACCGCTTCGTGGAGACGGACAAGAGTCCCGTCGAGAAGGCGCAGCGCCTCGCCGTGCTGCTCGGCCTCGCCCAGCCGCCCACCAGGACCAGCCTGCTTAAAG
Organism: Cydia fagiglandana; assembly: GCF_963556715.1. Classification (NCBI taxonomy): domain Eukaryota; kingdom Metazoa; phylum Arthropoda; class Insecta; order Lepidoptera; family Tortricidae; genus Cydia; species Cydia fagiglandana. The sequence continues at coordinate 11,980,085 of NC_085951.1, forward strand.
GTACACATTGCACTTTTAAACTATTCAAAAATACCACTTCCTGGTATCTGAGTCACTTGAAATTTGGAGTTGTGCACAAATCACGCGAGGTGTTTTCGGCCACCTTTTGACCCCCCCCCCCCCCCTTAGTGATATTTGGTGAGGCTTTTGGCTACCAGGTTCCCCCCATACAACTACACGTGTATTTTTTTGAAACTTTTTCATTCGACCTAATTTTAAGATAAATAGTATTGTATATAGAAAATGTTATTTATTTTTCTATTTTCGTTAAATAGACTCGCTATTTTGAAGTCCAGAGTGAAGATGTATGTTTAACGAAACCGAGAAGTATCTACTCATGTGGTAGGTTTTTTTTTAGTTTTGTTCACTGTAGAAAAATACACGTGAGGTTTCCTTATACCCCCCCGTCCCCCAACGTGATCTATCGTGATTTTTTCGTGAACCCCCTCCCCCTATCGAACCTCGCGTGATTTGTGCACAAGCCCTTTGTAGTATTTCCATAATTCTGATTACAATGCAATAATATGCTAATATGGAGGTGATATGATGATGCAGTCGGGAGGTACGCGTAGGAACTCCTCTGTCTCTGGTGGTAAGATTTGGTAGCTCAGTTGGTAGTCCAGTCGATTTTAGTCTCAAATTCAAATGCTTCATCGCGAGATTTCAATTTCGATTTTCAATAGGAGCTTGTCGCAATATGGGTTGAGAACTCTCTGACAGTAGTAGACTACTGTGAGCCTGTGACACCCTATAAACTCGTGATCATTGTACAATTGAAAACATCCACATGTTCTGAAGAATGATGAAACCTGATGGTGACATCATCATGGTTTTCTTTTGAAAATCTTATATGCCCCGCCACTGAGCACAGGCCTTCTCTCGTGCGCGAAAGGCATGGCTATAGTCCCCAGTCTCTTTGCGGATATATGCAGGTTTACATAACGATGTTTTCCTGCACTGAAAAGCTATTTAAATTATATTAAATCTTAAAAATGACCATAAACAATATGACCAGTTATTTTAATTGTAGTTAGTTTTAGTTTTATATTCCTGTTTATGTCTTTTAGTAATTTATGTAATTTAATATTTTGTCAGTGCAATAAAGACGTTGTCTGTAATTAGTATTTAAATAAACAATATTAAATTGTATTGTTGTTCACAGATGTGGTCCGTCTCAACGTGGTGGGACTGGCGTCTCCGCAGCTGCAGCAGCTGTATGCGTGGCTCGAGGTCGAGTTCGACCCTCTGACCATCTGCCACAACGTCAAGGGGGTCATCAAGGCCCTGCAGGAGGAGCCCAGTAAGTAACACTTGTCTCAACGTGGTGGGACTGGCTTCTCCGCAGCTCCAGCAGCTATATGCTTGGCTCGAGGTGAGTTCGACCCTCTGACCATCTGCCACAACGTCAAGGGGGTCATCTAGGCCCTGTAGGAGGAGCCCAGTGAGTAACACCTGACTTTTCACTTTAACGACCTGTAAAAATAGAGGCGTAAGGAACTTTAAGCCTGAGGAACTTCTTGCCTCAGTTATAATTTGGTAAATACATATTTGATCAAATATTGGACAGGATCAAATTCCTAACAAATGTGTCATAATATTTTTTTTCCTAACAGATTCACCACTGGTGCAATACACGACCGCCCTAAACGACGTAGCGCTAGTGCGTCTCGTCCGCCAGGTGGCGCAGTGCTACGCGTGCGTGCAGTTCCCTCGGCTGCTGCAGCTGGCCGCCACCGACGACCTGTTCCACCTGGAGCGGCTGCTGGTGGACTGCGTGCGCCACAACGACATGCAGATCCGCGTCGACCACGCCAACAAGTCAGTCCGATAACTAAACGACGTAGCGCTAGTGCGTCTCGTCCGCCAGGTGGCGCAGTGCTACGCGTGCGTGCAGTTCCCTCGGCTGCAGCTTGCCGCTGCCGATAAATAATCACGCAGTAATTTTACTCCTACGATTTAAAAAAAGTACTTATATTTACTTAAATACAAGACGCGCTAGTAAAAATTATTTATTTTGCAGTATAATTAGGGTTACCAGATGTCAGGAATTTTGCCCGTTTATCAGGAATGCGGAACGAATACGAAAATGTCAGTGAATTAACAGACTTTTCTATTATGTACCTTTTTAGGTATTTAAAAAAGTATTTAAACAATGTATCAAGCATACATAAGCATCGCTTAGGTTTAGGTTAGACGAATATCTTATGAAAATATGATTGTGTAGGTGCGTACACTTCGGCGTGGAGGCCGGTGGCGGCGAGTGGTGCTCGGCCGCCGACGAGGCCTGCGGCGGCGCCATCCTGCAGGCCACGCCCGCTGAGGAGGTATCTAATTACATCTTTTTACCTAGCCGACCTCGGATTTACTTTTAGACTATGGAGCCAGTCTTGGTAAAATCAATTTGGATTTTAAGAAGATACCGGTCAATTTGTAACACTCAAGGACTTTTTGGAATCTAATGCTACGCCAACTGCCGGGCTGGAACATGTTGAATTTGTAGGAGCTAATTTCTATGTTAACTGAGTAACAAAATTTGTCAGCAGTAAGGTCCACTTGTAAGTTGCACCATCCCACTAACCCGGGGTTAAACGGTTAAACTGTTAATGCAGTGTCAAATTGTACTGCTAACCCCATACTGTCTCCAGGTTTAACCGGTTAGCCCCGGGCTAGTGGAATGGTGCATGTAGCGCTAAGAGTTAAAATAATCTCCAAATATAGAGATTGTAACTGAGATTGATTGTGAAACTAACCTATGAATTGAAAATAAACAGATTAATTTTTTTTTGAGTAGGAATTTGAGTTCTACAAATATGTATTTTTCCAGGTCCGCGAGCAACTAGTCCGCGCCGCCGAAGTGCTGTCCCGCGCCGTGCAGACGCTGTTCCCCGCGCGCCGGCGCGCCGAGCGCGAGCGTGCGCGCGCGCACATGGTGCAGCACTACCACGAGCACAAGCACGCCGAGCACCAGCGCGTGCTGCAGCGGCACAAGATCATCGAGGAGCGCAAGGAGTACATCGAGCGGCTCAACACCGTGCGCGAGGAGGAGGAGCTCAGGTAACCGAGCACATGGTGCGGCACTAGCACGAGCACAAGCACGCCGAGCACCAGCGCGTGCTGCAGCGGCACAAGATCATCGAGGAGCGCAAGGAGTACATCGAGCGGCTCAACACCGTGCGCGAGGAGGAGGAGCTCAGGTAACCGAGCACATGGTGCGGCACTAGCACGAGCACAAGCACGCCGAGCACCAGCGCGTGCTGCAGCGGCACAAGATCATCGAGGAGCGCAAGGAGTACATCGAGCGGCTCAACACCGTGCGCGAGGAGGAGGAGCTCAGGTAACCGAGCACATGGTGCGGCACTAGCACGAGCACAAGCACGCCGAGCACCAGCGCGTGCTGCAGCGGCACAAGATCATCGAGGAGCGCAAGGAGTACATCGAGCGGCTCAACACCGTGCGCGAGGAGGAGGAGCTCAGGTAACCGAGCACATGGTGCGGCACTAGCACGAGCACAAGCACGCCGAGCACCAGCGCGTGCTGCAGCGGCACAAGATCATCGAGGAGCGCAAGGAGTACATCGAGCGGCTCAACACCGTGCGCGAGGAGGAGGAGCTCAGGTAACCGAGCACATGGTGCGGCACTAGCACGAGCACAAGCACGCCGAGCACCAGCGCGTGCTGCAGCGGCACAAGATCATCGAGGAGCGCAAGGAGTACATCGAGCGGCTCAACACCGTGCGCGAGGAGGAGGAGCTCAGGTAACCGAGCACATGGTGCGGCACTAGCACGAGCACAAGCACGCCGAGCACCAGCGCGTGCTGCAGCGGCACAAGATCATCGAGGAGCGCAAGGAGTACATCGAGCGGCTCAACACCGTGCGCGAGGAGGAGGAGCTCAGGTAACCGAGCACATGGTGCGGCACTAGCACGAGCACAAGCACGCCGAGCACCAGCGCGTGCTGCAGCGGCACAAGATCATCGAGGAGCGCAAGGAGTACATCGAGCGGCTCAACACCGTGCGCGAGGAGGAGGAGCTCAGGTAACCGAGCACATGGTGCGGCACTAGCACGAGCACAAGCACGCCGAGCACCAGCGCGTGCTGCAGCGGCACAAGATCATCGAGGAGCGCAAGGAGTACATCGAGCGGCTCAACACCGTGCGCGAGGAGGAGGAGCTCAGGTAACCGAGCACATGGTGCGGCACTAGCACGAGCACAAGCACGCCGAGCACCAGCGCGTGCTGCAGCGGCACAAGATCATCGAGGAGCGCAAGGAGTACATCGAGCGGCTCAACACCGTGCGCGAGGAGGAGGAGCTCAGGTAACCGAGCACATGGTGCGGCACTAGCACGAGCACAAGCACGCCGAGCACCAGCGCGTGCTGCAGCGGCACAAGATCATCGAGGAGCGCAAGGAGTACATCGAGCGGCTCAACACCGTGCGCGAGGAGGAGGAGCTCAGGTAACCTGATTGGCTAAAAAGAGAAAGAGAGACTTAGACGCTGTTAAAGTGTGTGTGTGTAATCATGCGAAAAATATCGCTATGCGTTTCCTAGAGCGTGCGAGCAATCAGAGAAGTGATAGAAAATTCCCCGGGGATCCAATTCATCCATGATGACTTAGCATTTTTATTAATAATGAATTATTGTCTTCGATATTCATGAACTAAAACTATTTAATTGATTACATATTTTATGTAACGAATAATTGTTCAGGCGTCAAGAAGAGCAGCTCCGCATCGCCGCCGCGGCGGAGGCGCGCCGCCAGGAGGCCGAGCGCGAGGAGCGCGAGAAGCGCCGCCACGCCTCCGAGATGGCTGCCGTGCGCGAGCGGCACCTGCGCGAGAGGATCGCGCACATCTCGCAGAGCGACGTCGGCAAGCGCGTGCTGTCCAAGCTTGATGAGGAGGTACACACACACACACACACACACACACACACACACACACACACACACACACACACACACACACTAGATATATGTATACACATCGAGGACAGACAGACATGCTTCAGACCTGCTAGACTCAACTCAAAAAAAACTCAACCGGGACATATTTCATGCTAAAAGGGGGGGTTCCGTCAGGGGGAGGGGATGAGACACAAGTGTGCGTAAAGCACTATAAGCAAAGGTATCATACTACATTCATTAAATGCTGGCTATACTAGTAATTTGTTTTTCAAGAAACAATTTGACCGAATCATACTACCAAAGGTATCGAGTATATAACCTCTAGCCGCCCAGATACCGATAAAAAGGTCTCCTGTTCCATTCTAATTTGAACTTTGTGTTGACAAAATAAAATTTCATATTGCTTGGCAAGGGTTGACATATGCGGCGGCTAGAGGATTAAAAGCTGGAATATTTATCCAATTAAGTATTTAAATGTAGGTGCTGAAGAAAATGGACGCGGAAGCGATCGCCCAGCGCGAGGCTGAAGAGCTGATGAAGGAGCGCCGCGAGCTGCAGGCCAGGCTCAAGTCTCAGGAGAAGAAGGTAACTGCCATTCCTACTTATACCAGGCATGGCTCACTCCGCGATTTCGTCCGCGAAATCGCGGAGTGAGCCACGCCTGCTTATACTCAGTATCTTTAGGTATTTAAATAAAAGTAAACAAACAATTTTTACATTTTCAAATAGTTGTAACATTTATTTATTGGTTAACCAACCAAATACAAAACCGTCTGGATCTGTCACTGAACGACCTTTCTGTTGAGGAGGGGGAAAATGCAATTACGCATACCACTCGGGTGCGGGGACGGACCCGAGTGGTTATGTGGGACTCCTTGGGATGATGGGACCCAAGTCTACCCACTAAACAACCCCGCCGTCTGCCGTCATTGAGCTGTAACGGTGGACTGTAGGAACGCTCGCGCTTAACTTCTACAGCCCACCAGCTCTGGTCCGTGTTGGCAGACCATCGCCTCCGGAGACCCTTGATGGCCTCAAATTTGTGTGGACCGTATCTAATACGGTCTCCCTCTCAGGGAATCACTGAACGACCTACTTTAACCTACATTATTTGATCGTGTAATGTTTTCATCTAACCTCAACTGGCTTAAGGAGCCATTTAAGGGTTAGATATTTTTTTTTTTTTTTTTTAATACTTAATGATACAGACTGATGATTATCGGCTTGACAAGCCGATAATAATCGTTTGTCCCTTTCCAACATACCAATATGTCGGAAAGTAACAAACGATTATTATCGGCTTGTCAACTTTTATGAATGAGGGGGTATATGTCTAAGCTATGGTTCAAGCAGCCTTAATACTCTTGTTAGCCTTTTGACCGCCATAAGTCTAGTTCATACATTTTTATAGCCAACTAATTGTTAGTTACTTACGGTGCTCTTCTTGAGCGATAACATAGTCGCTTTTTTATCGGCGTTGGGACAGCAGTCTTTACGGTGCACACCTGCGCATTGCCTCCGAAATAAATCCCATTGGTAATGTCACCGTTGTTACATAATGGTAGGCCTCGGAGGCACATCATGTTGTCGGCTAGACGCGACAGGCCGCTGTATAAGCGCTCTGTGTTAATTTATGCCTGCACATTTTTTTCCGTCTATCCTCGTGCCACCCAATGTACATTAGGATGTACACTCAGTTTCTATGGAATGTCAACCTTAATTAAAAACAAAGTAGGTGGCATTTCATTTGTCTCGTAAAATTTTCGAACAATTGAAATTCAACCTAATTGAAAATACAACAAGATTCCAACTTCCTAGGCTATAATTTTATATGATGGGCGGCTCGAGGCTATTATCGAGTGAAGTGAAATAATGTTCAGTGTTTTTACTAAGTGCGTTGTGCATAGCATACATCGGTGCGGGAATGATTTCGTGTATTTATAACTTTGAAATGTATTAATGTAGTAAGGTCCAAATGTGCTTTGAAATGTTAAATTAGTATAGTTTTTTACAGTTTTTACCTGTTATTTGGCTAGTGTAAAACATTCCCGCATCGAAAACCCCGATGTATGGATATACTTGTGAAAACAAGAGATAATGCGTAAAGCCTCAGATAGAGCGGGCGAAAACTCGTATGTGTTGCTATTAACTTTTGTACTCGCAAACGTATCGCGCTTGCGAGTTGTACCGTCTAAATAAGCCTTAACACAATCATTGCCACCCAGCCAAACAAGACGTCCGCGCCAGGCCACAACAATTTCGTCATAAAAAGCAGTAGTACCACGATCCCAAGTATCATAAAATACCCGATAGTCGGGTTTTCGGCACTGAATGTGTTAATACTCTACACATGTTCTTTAAATGAGCATGGCTTAATGGAATTAGAAATTTCATTGTGCTGTGTTTCTTCCTTGTTTCTTTAGAATCTTCTTTAGTAATAGAATTCAAAATTATTTACTCAGCTTTTGGCTTTAAATGAATGTGTAGTGCATTAGTGCTAACCACCAATTGTCTTTCTTAATCTGTATTTACTGGTGAGAACCTGTAATTGGCTTTTTGTATCACATCTATAAAACCTATTAACATGTTAACAGCTGTTGGATCTCCGAATAGAAATAAATAAATAAATGTACTCGTAATACTATAATAAATCTTCCTATATCACCGTAGGTGGACTATTTCGAGCGCGCCAAACGCCTGGAGGAGATCCCTCTGCTGCAGAAGAGCTTAGAAGAGAAGCAGGTCCAGGACAAGGCCTTCTGGGAGCAACAGGAGAAGGAACGCATACAACAACTTATCGGTAAGTCGACACTTGTAGGACTACATTTTATTTATTTAAACTTTATTGCACAAAACATAAAAATAAACATAATGGCGGACTTAATGCCTAATGGTGCCAGGGAGGTTTTGGGATTATACTGAGGAGTAACTTTTACTATGGGACCAACCCCGAAATCGTGAAAAATACATTTACCCTGCCACAGAAAATGGAATAGCCAAAATGGTCCATTTCAAAACAGCCAAATTTTATTTCGCGATTTCGGGGTTGGTCCCATAGTCGAAGTTGCTCAGTATTAGCCTTCGTATGTCTAAGCACTGATCAGTGCGAATGAATTAAAACCTATTGTATTAAACAATGAATTCAAATTCATGCGCACTGATCAGTGATCAGACAATTAGACATACGAAAAACCTCCCTGGCAACGGGAATGCACTTATTATGTGTTCCGTACTCCACATCGAAGATCTTCATTGAGAGAGTAACGCGATCGTTGACCGATCGATGCCGCTAGCGTCTATGCAGTCGCTCCGCTCCACGCCGTGACGTAGTTCCGCTTCCCGTCCCTGCCAACCATTGCTCGCTTCCCGCTAATCGCCGCCGCCATGTCATTGTTTCGTCGACCGTCTTGACCGATGGTCCGCAAATATTTTTTGCGTATATTTTTGCAGCATGGTGCTTTAACATTTCCGATCCAAAGCTCGGTCGATTAAATAGTGTGATATGGCAGAGATCGCCACTATTAGTCCTTTGGCGGTCTCGCGATCGAAGTCATCGAACGGTGCTTTTCGATTCTACCCACTCACTTCATTTATTGTGGCCTCCGAAATAAATCCCATTGCTAATATTGCCATTGTTACGCAGTGGTAGGCCTCGGAGGTAAATCATTATGTAGGCTAGACGCGACAGGACGCTTCTTGGCGTCCTGTGTTAATTTAGCCTGCACAAGTTTTTCATTGGTATTGGTTAAAAGAAAATATTTTTTAAGGATGTTATTCGGTCCTTAGTTTTCACGTTAGATTCAGGTAGAAATATAGGACCAATATCAAGTAATCGGAAATGCTAATGCTAATTGCTAACCAATAGCGAAGTTTTCAAAAATGTGTCCACGAAACTGAGGCACTTTATAGCTTCGACTCCTATCATTCAGTACAGATGTACTGCATAATAATTTTCCTTCGTTTTTTTTTTTTCACGGAAACGTACGAACATGTCTTGCTATTTCAGTCAGTCTCTGTATAAAAAGTACTGTAGGTCGACTGAAGTAGAGTGACAAATACGAACGTTTCCGAGATAATACGATGGAAAACAATTATGCAATAAATCTGTAGCCTCTCTGACTTCTCGTATTACTTAGAAATACAAAATACAAATACAAATGCATGCACTCACTTACAGAGGCGCGCACCCGCGACGTGGCGACCGCCGAGCGGCTGTCGCGCATGCACGTCCACCGCGACGAGTTCGTGTCGCGGCTGTCGGCCGAGCGCGGCGCCGCGCACCAGCAGCGCCTCAAGGCCTTCGCCGACAAGCTCGCCGCCGAGCGCGCCAAGCGCCGCCAGGAGCGCGCCCAGCAGCGCGCCGAGCAGCGCCGCCAGGAGGTTTGTTTATATCACTACACTTAAATAGTTCCGCGACCACAGAACTATAATATGATCCACTATGTCTATAAATATAAATAAATATTTGGGGACAATCTTACACAAATCGACCTAGCCCCAAACTAAGCAAAGCTTGTACTATGGGTACTAGACGACGATATACATACGTATATAGATAAATACATACTTATATACATAGAAAACAGCCATGACTCAGAAACAAATATTTTAGTAAATTAAATAAGTAAATTAAATTAAATAGTTTAAACTATGTTCATCACAGAAATAAATGCCCTTATCGGGATTCTAACCCGGGACCATCGGCTTCATAGGCAGGGTCACTACCCACTAGGTCAGACTGGTCGTCAAATCTAGTATTTAACTGGATCAGGCATGAGGGGTGGGGGAAATGACCAAACGGGATTGTCTTATGTATCCTTCAGTAGGAGTAGCAGCGAAAGTGCTATTATTGTTTGTCCTGTCCCCTGTTTATCAAAAGCTTTTAACTTGTAATACAAGTGGAAGTCCCTTTCTAACAAAAGCTGTCAAAAAGGGACTTCCACGTGTATTACAAGTTACAAGCTTTTGATAAACAGGGCTCTGGTCACCGTCTCATATTTGTTTTATTCCCCACCGTAAATTTAATAGGGATTATGGTGGGCAACAAATAAATTCGACCAATCATAGCGTCGCATTGCGTATGTTTTGACCCTCACGGACACACGCGTATAGCACATCTATAGGATCCTACCATCTATGATGTCTACACTCAACGATCATGGAATCTACTCGTATCTAGCTTAATTTCCTCACACTGTACTAAATATATGGTGTAACAAACTATTTGACCACTTTTGAAGCTATATTTGATGCACACTATACAAACCTTGAATCCACAACTAAATAGCCAACGCAAAAGTCGCGTTATTAATACCTATTTTAGTAAATTGAAACTATCTTCCTTCTCATTTTTCTCCCTATAGTGGCTGGCAGAAAAGCGTCGCGCAGAGGAGCGCGCGGCGGAGGAGGCGCGCCGCATCAAGGAGGAAGAGGAGCGCAAAGAGCGAGAGGAGAGGGAGAGGAAACTGGCGGAGGAGCAGGCCGCCGCCCGCGAGGAGAAAGAGAAGAAGGAGAGGTAACTACGCTTTTGATATTTTGATGTTTATTAGTGATCAGAGATATATATAACTCCGTATAAGATAAATAAAGTCTAAGAAAAAAACGTGCCTCGGGATCAAGAAAAAGTCATTCTCGAATAGATGGCGTACAGACTTCTGGCCTATTCTCGGCTAGATGGCGTTTGATATTTAACAATTTTAACACATATCAGTGAAAGAACATGGGTCAGTATGGAACAATAAAAATTTAAAATCATTTATCCGTAAACATATTTTGATTAACTTATACATTTTCAATTTTATTTTAAGTTATAATCGTGTGTCGATAGATGGCAGTAAATGTACCGTGACTACATAATTTACTTTGGCAATAGCCCTCTAAAGTCTATTCCAATAGAACTTGCTAACTATGTAAACAAACAACCTAATTTTGTTTTATCACTGTTTCTCTTTGAATTTTCACACCACCTCATCAAATACCATTGAAGCCATACACATATACACTATTAAAACGGTCCGTTCCGTAAAATACATAAATATGTAACTGTATCTTGGATATTTAATTAAAGGTTTAAAATGGTTTCATAAGTTAGGTTATTAGGACCCGATGGAATGGCGGTTTTGTTTCTTTTAAATTCTACAATTGTCTATGATGGGTAGTGTTGTGGCTAAAGTTTGTAATATAAACCCGCTACACACTACCCAACCCACGCTCTGTACCTATCGCCACGGTTATAAAATACATCAATAAATCATTTTTTTTTAAGGTGGATGTCTAGGGATGGGATGCCGATTATCAGCCAAAAGATGGCGTCACTGTGCACGAATTGTGGATTTTCACTATTTCTCCCAAAATACAAAGTTTCATAAGATGTGTTGATATGTGCGAAAACTATAAAAAATACTACATCTAAATCGAGACATGTTCAACTCAACATTGTCTCATTTCGTTATTACCGGAATCCAACTGCAAAATATTGCAATTTCTTGCATTCACGCACACTTACGTACTTAAAGTCACCTTAAAGTCAGTGTCAAATGTCAGCAGATTCGTAATGTTACAGTAAAGTAACCTAGAGGGCGCAGCGGATGAAATGTTTATTGTTGAAAAAAGATTGGAAATTAAATAATAAATTCTTGTTTGAGCAACGATTAAGAATTACAACGCATTCAGAAGCAACTAATGTTTTCGACCATCAAATGTCATGTGCTCGTGGCACCCGTAGCCTCTATTTTGAAAAAAATCAGATTGTAGCTAAGATACATGGTTCAAACCCCGACAATGCCAGTTTTTTTTTATTTTATAATTTTAGCATTCTCTTTTGAATTATTTTAAGCGTATGTTATTCTTCGAAACTAAACTTACGTGAGTAAAATATTTTCAGTATTTTAATTATTTTTTAATAATATTATGGGAAGATTTATAAAAGTATTTTTATTTTCCGGTTTTCAAAGGATATAAATAATGATTAAAATAATTAAAAAAAAGTCATGCATGAGGCTAATTAGGATCGCAGAATAGGTATATAAGAAGTCAACTATCGACGAAGTATAGCTGGTCAAGCAGATCTTGTCAGTAGAAAAAGGCGGCAAATTTGAAAAATGTAGGCGCGAAGGGATATCGTTCATAGAACATTTGGATTTCGCGCCTTTTTAGGGTTCCGTACCCAAAGGGTAAAACGGGACCCTATTACTAAGACTTCACTGTCCGTCCGTCCGTCCGTCCGTCCGTCTGTCACCAGGCTGTATCTCACGAGCCGTGATAGCTAGACAGTTGAAATTTTCACAGATGATGTATTTCTGTTGCCGCTATAACAACAAATACTAAAAACAGAATAAAATAAAGATTTAAATGGGGCTCCCATACAACAAACGTGATTTTTGACCAAAGTTAAGCAACGTCGGGAGTGGTCAGTACTTGGATGGGTGACCGTTTTTTTTTTGCATTATGGTACGGAACCCTTCGTGCGCGAGTCCGACTCGCACTTGCCCGGTTTTTTTACTGACAAGATTTGCTTGACCAGGTATAAAATAAAAGTTTCCAAAATTTTATTGAAATGATATACCTACATGAAATAATCAAATACAACACATTTACTTAAAATAACTTTTAAAATAAGGCATATAAAATTACCAAAAAGATGAAACTAAATAAATAAATAAATACAAAAAGAAATGAGTCTTTGTTCGTGGTTTGAACCCTGTCATGCTGTTCAACTTGTTAGTATACTCAATAGCTAAAAGCCACTAGACCATTTGACCATAGTAGACCCGGGCGAAAAATGCCTTCTTATTTAAGTAACCCATTACTGTCAAAAATATCAAGTTTGAATTGATTTGAAATATAATTTTTCATTGTCGACTTATTGACATCCAAACGTTGCGAGCATGTTGTACTTTAAACCATTTGGCAACGTCGCACGGGGAATTCTTCTGAAAATGTACCTATGTCCTTTTATATTTTGATATTTATGGATATATGAGGATTCTTCTACTTATGTTGCAAATTGATTAAATTATCGAGAGAAAAATGGTAATGCAAAGAAAACAAGAAATATCCGTTTCATTTCTCATGCATTTTCTGATTCGGTTAAATTGTGTTCTAATGTATGGGGAAGACAAACTAATTATAGCCAGCCTTTTATGACTGTAGTATGATACCATAGGGTATGGTGCTTTACGCACACTAGCGTCCCTTCCCCTCCCCCTGACGCAACCCCCCCTTTTTGCATGAAATATGTCCCGGTACACAGTTTTTTACATTTTTTGAGGAAAGAATATATTTTAGGAAAAAAGTGTCAATGAAAGAAATAATCCTTAATAAATTCTTAATAAAAAAGGTCATATTCATTTTTTTTTATATCATGCACCTAATTCATGTATTAGCTTGTCAAAATTCGAAATAACATAGTTTTTACTTAGGGTTCGAAACTCATTTATTATACACGGTGTAACATGAGGAAACCGAATAATTTTAACAGCGTATTCCTGATCACATTTAGAGACAAAAATGTCCTATAAACTTTTTTGAAATTCGCCTAGTTTCAGAGTTAATACCAATAAAAAAAAAACAAGTTTCTATTGTTACATCCAATCCGTTTTGGGCTAGCGTGGGGACTATAGCCCAAGCCCTCTCGCGCATGAGAGGAGGCCTGTGCTCAGCAGTGGGACGTATATAGGCTGAAATGATGATGATTGTTACATAGTTCAAAACGCCTTTTTGATGGCGATGTTGTTACTATGGGATTTAGTCTAAATATCCTTATTGATATGTCAAAAAGTGACAATTAAGTAACACGTTGCAAAAACTATGTTTACCGAAAAAAAAGTAAAAATCCATGTTAACTGACAAGTTTACCAATAACATTTACTTTTTATGTACATACATATATATTCAAAAAATTAAAAAATTGCGGCCAAGTGCGAGTCGGACTCGCGTTCCAAGGATTCCGTATATTACACAATTTTTAACAATGTATTTTTTATTTTATTTATTTATTTATTTAGATATTTAATTCAGGGAACAAGGCCCATATTACAAATACCTTACAGACTAACATACATATGTATTTTATAAACTTAAAACTAAACATTATTTATGCGAAACGTGAGTGAAATCTTTAAAAAATCCGTAGGAGTCGGATCAAAAACTGTAATTAAGTCCGACTCACGCTTGACTGTACATTTCTAATAGGTTTTCCTGTCATCATAGACCTATTTTATGTATTTTTTCAAAATTTTAAACCTAGTAGTTTCGGAGATAAAGGGGGAGGGGGGAATAGTCATTTTTTGCCTATTTTCTTGAATAACTTCTAAAGTGTTTATTCGAAAATTATAAAAAATATATATTTGAGATCCTTACAATAAGCTCTTTCATTTGATATGTAACATGATATAGTTTGAAAATTTTTATTTTTTAATTTTTTCATTTACCCCCCAAAAGTGGCCCCCATGTTTAAAATTCATTTGTTTACAAACTTACATATTTGTACCAGATTACAACTTGATTGGTCCAGTAGTTCCGGAGAAAATCGGCTGTGACAGACAGACAGACAGACAGACGCACGAGTGATCCTATAAGGGTTCCGTTTTTTCCTTTTGAAGTACGGAACCCTAAAAACAATAAAAAAAATTGTTTTCGGCGAAATTGACCTAAACTCATACAAACATTTTTTCCTTCTTTTAATTTGACCTCAGAAATAAAATCTTTCGCATTTCTTGAGGACACCTTTTATAATAAGTGTTATAAAATGAATATATAACCTTTTTTACTAAGAATTTAATAAGGAACTATTTCTTTCATTGACACTTTTATCCTAAAATGTATACATGAGGTCAAAAAAAGGAAAAGATGTAATATGTGTTTAGGTCAATTTCGCCAAAAAAAAAATTTTTTTTGGTTTTTTTTTTAATTTTATGAATGAATTTGTATATAAAAATTGTCACTTAAAATGGTTTTTTTTTCGTAAAACTTAGTTTTTGTAAAGTGTTACTTGTCACTTTTTGACATATCAATAAGGATATTTAGACTAAATCCCATAGTAGCAACATCGCCATCAAAAAGGCGTTTTGAACTATGTAACAATAGAAACTTGTTTTTTTTTATTGGTATTAACTCTGAAACTAGGCGAATTTCAAAAAAGTTTATAGGACATTTTTGTCTCTAAATGTGATCAGGAATACGCTGTTAAAATTATTCAGTTTCCTCATGTTACACCGTGTATAATAAATGAGTTTCGAACCCTAAGTAAAAACTATGTTATTTCGAATTTTGACAAGCTAATACATGAATTAGGTGCATGATATAAAAAAAATGAATATGACCTTTTTTATTAAGAATTTATTAAGGATTATTTCTTTCATTGACACTTTTTTTCCTAAAATGTATACTTTCCTCAAAAAATGTAAAAAACTGTGAACCGGGACATATTTCATGCAAAAAGGGTGGGTTGCGTCAGGGGGAGGGGAAGGGACGCTAGTGTGCGTAAAGCACCATACCCTAAGGTATCATACTACATTCATAAAAGGCTGGCTATAATTAGTTTTTCAAAAAGCACAATTTGACCGAATATATGAAAGAGGGTCATTGTTGTTGTAAAAGGTGTGCAGGAAATGATACGTTTCTGCACTAGAGCAGTTTAGGTTCCAATTACAAGTACGATTTTATTATTCTTTTTACAATAAGCAATTGAAATTTGGGTATAAATGGATTTGTTATACAATTTCCATTCTGATATTTGACTCCCCATTCCATAAATTACTTTTGGCCAAATTGTTAATTGAAAATACCTACTCTCAAAAATACCTACTCTCAAAAATACCTACTATAAAAATGTATTTAAAAAAACACATGCATTTTACTTTCCTCGTATGCGAAATGAAAAGTAGAGTGTTTTAACTCGGGTGAAAGGCAGCATTTTTGAAAAAAAACCAGGCAAGTGCGAGTCGGACTCGCGCACGAAGGGTTCCGTACTATAATGCAAAAAAAAACAAAAAAAAAAACCAAAAAAGAAACGGTCACCCATCCAAGTACTGACCACTCCCGACGTTGCTTAACTTTGGTCAAAAATCACGTTTGTTGTATGGGAGCCCCATTTAAATCTTTATTTTATTCTGTTTTTAGTATTTGTTGTTATAGCGGCAACAGAAATACATCATCTGTGAAAATTTCAACTGTCTAGCTATCACGGTTCGTGAGATACAGCCTGGTGACAGACAGACGGACGGACAGCGAAGTCTTAGTAATAGGGTCCCGTTTTACCCTTTGGGTACGGAACCCTAAAAGTATCATCTACTAATGTTATTGTTATGCACAAGCAGAAGATATTATAGAATCTTGTTTATTTACAAGAAGATGACATTTTTCTCCACATACCTATATATATATTTTTGAGAAAAATATAGCTAGGTATTTTAGTTTAAAAATCATTGTTACAATAAATATAGGCTTTTCCAGAGAACATTTACCGAAACGAAAGCAGAATTCACAAGGGTTTTCGGTGGACGACCGTAACGCGAATGATTGTTTGGACTGACCTTTCTATAAATATATTAATGTATTTTATTGTGTAATAATCATAATAATTATTAAGTTATATTAAATCTGGGAATGAAATTATATCAGAAAGGAGATTCTTAAATGAGTAGGTATACTCGTAACATGCTTTGTGCATTAAATATACCTCCCTCTATTGAGTGAAAATAAAACAAAATACACAGGTAATCTGTGTTGCGGTTTTAAAGTGCCATCTGTTACACCTTTGACAAATTAAAAATGATTGCTTGTCAAATGAAGTCGCCATGTTAGAATTACACCGATACTATAAGCATCACTCACACAAACAAGCAATGAGGCAAAATTTTACCAATATTCAAAGGCTTTTTTCTTAATAATTTTAATCAAAATCTAGTATTTTTTTACGTTCTGCGAAGACAGATATATATATACTACCCAAACATTACATATACAAGTGAAGAAACCCTATATAATAGGAGCTAGGGTGCCAAGAAAGTTGTATGAAAATCGAGCAAGGAGAACCACCTTAATCTTATTTATTTTATAAGCCATACATCTTATGATTAAGTCGGCTCATCAATAAATCATTCTTAAGTACTAATTTGTCTTCTGATCATGATTAAACAAATTAAAAATAAGTAACTACTTGTTTTTTACTTTTGGTATTTTATTATTCGATATGGTTTGACATTAGTAATGTAGTAAGTAGGAGTCTTGCCCATCACTAGTAAATTGATCATACAGAGACAATTTCAATATGGCGGTTTGTTTACATAGTTAGCAAGTTCTATTGAAATAGACTTTATAATATCTATTCTCTTTGTTAGTGATGAAGAATGGAGGGTGATATGAAGGACGGACGTGATGACATGTAAAATAAAAAAAAATTCAATACCGTCAGATGGAAATTAACAGGGTGCCTAGCCAAGATGCCAATCGTTTACGGCTCCGTTGCATACGAAACGCTAAATGTCTCTGCACTAATATGGAAGATTGATAGAGATATTACCGTTTCGTTTGCTACGGCACAAAAGATTGGCATCCTGGCTAGGCACTCTGACGCTTTATCTTATAATTATCATGTGGGTTGTTGATATTTTTTGTATTTGAAACACCTTGAAATTACAATGTTAAGGGAAGTGCTTTATGTCAGTCTTTTTTATTGTATATACACACAATACAATGACACAAAACACAAATTTAATAAAAGTAAGTACAAAAGTACATACAGTTAAAACCTTTTTTTTTTTTATTGGGGACATCTTACACAGATCAACCTAGCCCCAAACTAAGCAAAGCTTGTACTGTGGGTGCTAGACGACGATATACATACTTATATACATAGGAAACACCCATGACTCAGGAACAAATATTAGTGTTCATCACACAAATAAATGCCCTTACTGGGATTCGAACCCAGGACCATCGGCTTAGCAGGCAGGGCCACTTACCCACTAGGCCAGACCGGTCGTCAATCATTTTTTATGTTTATTAATTAATGATTGCATTATTTTATTTACTAGCTACTTACATATTGTTTGAGAATGTTTATGTATACTACGCCATACGATTAAATATTTTTTTTTTGTCAGGGAACACCAAGAATACCTAGCGCGCGTGGAGGCCAAGGCGCGCGCCAAGGAGGCGGAGGTGCAGCGCCGCCTCGAGGAGCAGCGCGCCGCCGCCTCCGCCTCCGCCTCCTCCTGGCGCCCCGCCCCGCCCGCGTCGCACGCCCCGCACGCCCCGCCGCGCGACAAGGACGCCAGGCCCGACGACAAGGACGCCTGGCGGACCAAGGCCGACGCCAAGGAAGACAAGAAGGCGGAGCCCTGGCGCCCGGGTTAGCTCATTCTTTCAGGAAAACCTCATTTCCTCTCTGTTCGATAAAAGCTATATTTAGCATTGTTCTTTTCGGGAGAATGCACAAGTCTATCCGTAATCAGTTAATCATTATTTAGCCATAATTCTAGAATGTAAATTTATCTAATTGATGCCTACTTAAATTAACACAAATTTAACTTTCTCTACTTGAGATTCAGGATTTTCCTAGTTCAGGTAGAAGTTATTAAAAAGGCGTTCTTTATAAGATATTTTTAACCTATTGTTAAATGTATGACTATGTTTTTTTGAATAAAGATTTATTATTATATAATATATTTGTTTCAGCGCGCATGCGCGAGCCCGGCGCGCGCGACGAGCGGCCGCGCTCGCCCGAGCGCCGCCGCGACGACCGCGCGCCGCCCGCCAGGGACGACAGGGACAGGTAACATTGATTAGATTACCCTTCTCAAGAATCTCCACTACTTGTATACATATTATGGTATTTATAATTCTATTTAGTATGCTTTCAAGATGCCCAATGTTATAACAAACAGTACACGAATATCACGGAAGCACTATTCTGTTCCTGACGGTCCACGCTAAGTATTCTCTTCTGAGCTCTATTTCCGTGTGCGAACTGTACGTGTCAAGTATTATTGCTTCCATCTTTACATTGTTACATTTGATGTATTTCCTTTCTCAGACGCGACGAGCGTGGTCCCCCGCGCGACGAAGGCGCCTGGCGTTCAGCACGCGACACCCGCGACACGCGCGACACTCGCGAGCCGCGCGACACCCGGGACGTACGGGAGCCGCGTGACGCTCGCGAACCGAGGGACTCCAGGGACACAAGGGAACCGGAACGCGACAGGTAGGCTTCCTGTTACTTATGTAAATCAACAGACCCCAAATCAGGGTCAGAACACAGATACACAATTTGTGTGTTCAATTGTTTGACTCTACGAAGCTCCGCTTCCTTTTTACGACTAGGGAATCCTCCCGGTATTGAGTTTGTATGGCGAGAACTGAGCAATCCCGGTTCCGGTATTGTATTCGTTTGTATAGAAAACCAGTACTGGGAGCACTCCCTATTTACGACCCGGCTAGGTCGTTGTGATGTGACATTTGGCTTTTTTCGCGAACCATTTTCAAAAAGACTACTATAAGGGCCAGTCGCTCCGACTACATTTAACGGACTGATTAACGTCAATCGGCAGGGTAATATGTAACTTCCCATATAATAAAATTTAGCAAATGCTTTTTCTCAAAAATGGACGGCAAAGTCGACTTTGCCGTCTAAAAAATCGGTCGCGAAGCTTATGGTTAGTCAAAAATTAAAAAGTTAAAAACATTGCAGTCTCGATTTTGGGACTGCAATGTTGCATACAAATTCCATTATTTGTCGAGTTCCAAACTTTTTAAAAGTTGAAATGGCCATATCAAATGAAGGCACAGGCCCAATAAACAGCCAAACAGATGATTAGTACCGCGACTATTTAGGTGTCTCAAATAGGTTGGCGTATTTTTGGCAGAAAAATACACTTGTATTTTTTTATTAAAAAAATAAAAAGGCGGCAACGGCTTTTCTCTGTGAAAATATATACAGAAGAACGTTGCTTTTGTAAAATATTTCTATGATATTTATATTTCTTGCACCATTTTTGAGAAAAGCACTATATATGACTCGGCTGGAAGGCTACTTGCTGGCTTCGGATTCAATTAAACGGACTCCCAAGGTCGTCCGTTTAAAACGAATCCTCAGCCTGCAAGTAGCTACTTCCGAGCCTCGACAATAATGTACTATAATGGTTCGGTGCAACCGGCCCATAAATGTTCTGTCGGTCGTTGTTACTGGAGTTCGCTTCGGTTGCTTGTAGTTTGTAGTGTTGGTAGTAACAAAGCTTGTTTGGTGCAGGCCGCGCTACGTGGGGCGCTCCAGCGGGCCCGGCGCCGACGGCGGCAGCTGGCGCCGCGCGCCCGCCGACCCCCCGCCGGCGCCTTCCGTGAGTCTCACACACTAACTAAACACTTATTGAAACGTCGTATAACGATACTTTACCAGACTTAACAGAGTACAAACCGTACACTAGGAATCCTCTAGACGGAGTTTAGAGCAATTATTTCATGGAACCGATGCTGCCAAAAATACTGGGGTGCGGGGAACGAGGTGAACGAGTCCCGTGCCGTGATTGGTCCGTTCGAAGACCCGGGCGTCACACGAATACATTTTGACTCGAAAATGGAATAAAACTACTGTATATTTGTGGCCGAGGTGGTAGCGCTATTAGCGCCTGGAGGATATCTTGTCAGTGGTAGAGAAACAAATTAATGTAAAGAACCATTCCACTACTGAAAATAGAATGTTACAAAATCTTAACCTCTAGCCACCCATACGTCAAACCTTGCCAAGCAAAATGAAATTTTATTTTGTCACCACAAAGCTCAAATTAGAATGGAACAGGAGACCTTTTTATAGGTCTCTGGGCGGCTAGAGATTAAATTCAGCACACTACAACTTAATCTGCTTTTACAGCTAAGCAGCTCTCACACTAATGTATATGTTATAACAGGAACGATCATCAGCCTGGCGTACTAAAGACGCGCCACCTCGCGAGGACCGCTACCGCGACGCCCCGCGTGGCGACCGCGACGGCCCGCGCGACCGTGACGGGCCTCGCGACCGCGACGGCTTCCGCGACCGCGGCGGCGACCGCGACCGCTACCCGCCGCGCCGCGACGACGGACCCCGCGATCGTGACGGCCCGAGACGTGACGACCGAGATGGGCCCCGGGACCGTGATGGACCGAAACGGGATGACCGTGACGGGCCGAGGCGAGATGATCGCGACGGACCGCGACGTGACGACAGGGATAGACGCCCGCCGCCGCCACGTCGTGAGGAGAAACGTGAGTACACTTATTTTATTTTTGCGCAAATTAAATGTAAGTATTCCTATTAAGTGAGTATTACGAAGAAACGCAAACCAAATCATTAAAAAAATGTTACACTTTAAAAAAGTAAACTAAATTCATTAACAAACACGATCACATAATAACTCGAATTTTCTGTTATGATCTCAAATGGACATGTACAATAGATCATCGATATAATTACCAAATATTATAAACAGAACAGTGAATAAATTCATAATCACGACCCTACTTGATCTTCAAAAGTAAGTGTTTGTCAATTTTTTGTCATTTTTGCCACAGAAAACTAAATTAACAGACATACGAACACGTCTAGGTACATATTTTATTTTAAGATGTTTCAAACTTTAAACATAATCATTGATGTTTGGCAATTATAGGTATAGTAACGATTTTATATGCCTGTTAGTTCAGTTTCCTGTGCTCCTCTTGACCGCCATATTGAGTGTTTTCTCATTGTTTTAGCCCGCGACCCCGACGGTGACGACTGGCAGCCCGTCACCCGCCGCTAAGCGCACACGAGGGTTCAGTATCAACCGAGACCACTTTGCAAACTCTACCCTGTTGTGTACTGTACTAGGTTGAATATTGTATAACTGCTGCCAAGTTACGTTCTTCTAAATTTACATTCGTCGATAATTTTGGCGTGCTTTAATAATCATCATAATAATCATGTTTTTTGTATTGTTTCGACATGTTTAGTTGATTTCACATTAGAACGCATCGTACACCGCCAATGATATCAAGCTACAGTGTAAATTACACGCACGTGCATTACAATAAAGTCCATATTCGTGCAAGACGCAAAATGGCGTCTTTCATTTGGTGCTGGCGCCATCAGTAAGCTTGTAAAGTGTTGTGAGGCTTTAAGCCTTGTCTGTTGTATTGTGCACCTCTTTTATGTAATAAAGAACAGATAAATGAGATATATAAATATCTCTTAGTGATAAAAGGCAGCATTTGCCAATACACTTAAAATAAACATTAAACACGCATTTATGTCACGTTCGCTGCGTGCGTGCTAAATAAACATGGTTCAAATGTTTTTATTTAAATAATAAAAGGGGTAACTTCATATGATCGACGTCATATGTGACGTCCCACACGGGTAAAGGTACCTTATGGCGGTTGGCGCTTACGCTATTATTAACGCCGCTCCAATATTATTGCGGCGCTATGCGACGTAAGCGCCAGCCGCCATAAGGTACCTTTTGTCGTGGAACGTCACATATCGACTTGGCTTTAACCCTCACAACGCTAGTGGCAATCAAAGTGGTCGTTAAAGGTCTCGTACTGAACCCCTTTTTCATGTAATCCGATTCAGACTTATGTTTAATTGTATCAATGCTTTTACTAACGATGTAATAAACATTACGTTGACGTGTTTGGGCATATTTTGTCTTACTTATTTCCTACGTAACCCCTTATTATTTACTTCCTAAAACATCCCAAATCTCCTCTATTTCCTGTCCTGTCACAGGTATATTATATTTACTAGGAGACTACATTAACTGTATTGTTAAAATGAAACCTTTACCTAAATAAATAATTTTTTAATTTTTTTCCTGAACTTCTCATCATCATAATATGATAGAAATATATTATATTTAAGAGTATGACTCTTGTCGGTGGAGCAATTTCCATGTTTGGCGGTCCTCCGCCTTCTCTTTGACAGCCCGATACGACACGACGTTGATTTTTTCCTTTATTTGATCCATGTACGCTCTCCTTGGTCTTCCCCTCTTCCTGTTTGCTTCAACTTTCCCTTCTATGATATTTTTGATGAATTCTTTTCCTGAACTTCTACGGGACTAGAATAAGTGCTTACGTTTTTTTTAATAAAATCCTGGGTCCTAGCGGATTATTTATATTAATTAATTAGCACTGTCGGCCATGTATAATCTACATCAAAGATGTGTTTATATATTTCGCCTAATTATTATTAGATATTACAAAGAAGTGCAAAAGTATAAACTTTGACGTCGAATGTACAAGTACTATGGCTGGTTTAGGCTGCTGAGCTCGCTAAAGACAAAAATACATACATTTTAAAACATCATTCATCAATCAGAATGTTAGATCTACATTTCGATTATGTAAATGTTTTGCCCAAACGCTTCAATGTTACTTTACATCGGATGCATTTACGATTGGTATAAGGGTTATTTGTTATTTTTACTTCAGTGCCTAATATTACCTACTTATGTCATATTTTGTCACAAATTGCTTCATATTTGTATGTTATCCCACAATAAATTTTGCCGGCCAGACACTATCAGTAAGGCTGATAATGACATTACTTTTAGGGAATTATTTGTAGGTATCAAAGCAACGACGATTTAGTGATAACATTCGATGCAGTTTTTTAATGTCATAATGTAAGACTGACATTCGAAATAGCCAGTATAAATAAGTAACTGTTTTGAATGAACTGATGTGAAAATTCGGATGAAACAAATTAATGACAAGTAATTTTTACTGATAGCGTCGGGCCCACATAATATGTATAATTTATCTAACCGATTTAGATACTTTTTTGACGTTTTGCTGATAAAAGAGCTTAACCATTCTATTCTATGATGCCATGTTAAAGATCCCGAACTTAAAAATGCCGTAGATAGTTCTTAATAAATATTATTGGTTCAAATTGTTGTTTTTTTTTATCACCCGAATCTATGATAACTACGCGTCCAAGGGGCTGTCCATAAATAACGTTATCGATATGCTTCAAATGACCCCATTTCCTCCTACTTCATGCAACCGTCATACCCCCGCCCCCCTAATTTGAAATGACGTAATTTATGAATAGCCCCCAAGTGAGTTTCAACTTTGAAGTTGTGACCCCACATTGGGCACATACTAGGGCAGGGAACGTGCCCTGAGAAAATTTGCAAGCCTTCAACAATTTCGTGAACGCGTGTTGGTAAATTGTGGTGTACTTTCGTTTCGGCCAAATACATTTCGCCAAATTTCACTTCCCAACAAACTTATCGCAATAGTTTCATTTCCCAAAGGAACCTTTAGCAAAGTTACACTTCGCATATAATTTATTTGGTCAAATTATCATTTGGCATGATTTTACTTTGTCAAATGTTATTAGGACAAAAACTTATTTAGCAAACGTTTTTTAAATATTATATTCCAAAAAGATGTTTGGTCAAAATTGTCACTACGCAAATTTAACAAATAGGCATCTCTATTTAAATTTGTACTTTTTGTTATGTTAATATAGGTACGTTAAATTCTACGTAATTTGGGTGGGTTGGGTTAGGTTTGAACTGCGATCCTCACAAAACGGAACCGCTATAAGAAAAGTGGGTTAGGTTAGGTTAGAACTGTGACCCTCACAGAATCGAAATGCTATTACTATTAGAAAAGTGGGTTAGGTTAGGTTAGAACTGCGATCCTTACAGGAACGAAATACTATGTACTAGAAAAAGGTCAGCGAAGTGGAAAAATTAATTAAAAATTTGCTTGACATTTTAAACTAAAATGTGGTTTAAATATTGGTGTTTTTTTACTATTTTTGGGTTATAATGATTACTTTGGTGTTATTTGCTTTAATAGAATAGCAAGATGTAACAAATTTGGTTGTCATTTTACATTAAAATGGAGTTTTAATTTTAGTGATCATTTACTACATATTTTTGTCAGTAAGAATGTTTTTTTTTGACGTTACATTTTACTATGTATATGTAATGATCAGCTATAAATACTAGACAAATAAAATTCTGCAGCCTCCACTTTATTGGTATGTAAATTGTATGCCATGCAATATTTTGGGACATGTAAGTTATGCTTAATGATACATTTGACTAAATAATATTTGGTAAAATGAAACTTGTCCAAGTAATTATTTGCTAAACAATAACTTGCCAAAAAAGACTATTGCTAACTGAAAATTTGCGATAAGTTGTTTTGCCAAACATTTTTTTGGGAAATGATAATTTGGGAAACATAGTTTGGGATGTGATACTTTGGGAAACGATTTTGGCCCATTCGTTAGTAAACCGTAAATTGTATTGTATTGCATGTTGATAATTAGAAGAACTACTTGCTAGTGAATCACCGCCGTCTATACATTCTGAGTTATTAGACGAAAATATTAGAGTAACCTTTATTTATGGTTTCGAATCTTAAACAGTGTGTATGAAATAAGATTTTATTTTTCAATTCCATTTTTGATGCAAGCTTCACTGACTGTATACCCAGCCGCGAAATTGGGCTACTTAGTGAATGTCTTCATTGTATCCATACACTTTTGCAGTTCGTTGTATACCACGCTAGCAGATAAGCTTTATTCTTCAAAAACTGATGAGAAAGTTGGACTTTATCCGTAAGAGTGGCGAGTGGCAAAGTAATTTGGTGCAACTTTCGAGTTGTTTCCTCATGTAAGTCGCGGGCATAAGCTAATAGTAATTGATAATTGTTATTAGCGTGGCCTGGCAAAATTATTAGTGAGTACCTAGTAGCGTAACAATACCGATACCGGCTGTATTAAGTAACACGAAGGTAATATATTACTCGTATATACATTAGTGCTGCTATTAAAGAATGTTTTTTTACACTTCCTGGTAATAAAGTCTTAAACATATTATAAAGTAGCTGTAATTAAACTAGATTTTTATGTTGGTTGTTGTATATTGTACATATACATACATATCTACATATAATCACGCCTATTACATATGAAATTATAATTACCAGACCATTAAACCTTCAAGAATAGAGCGTACTCCCGTCTCAAAGGCCGGCAACGCACTTACAACCCCTATGGTGTGGCGGGTGACCATGGGCGACGGTAGTAATAGCTTATCATCAGGCGATTCATCTGCTTGTTTGCTTCGTATATCATTCACATAGAAAAAAAATCTTAAAAAAACAAATCACTATAGTTCGTTTTTTTTAGCATTAGAAAGAACTTCAAAGAAGGTAAGCGATCTTGGCATGTCTTTTAATTGAAAAACGCTTTTTAAAAATCAATAACTATTACTTATGAAAGCAGAAGAATATAAATGATCGTATATTAGATTCATAATTGTTACATATTTGCCGTAACTTATTTTTAAAATGTGTTTTTCAATTAAAAGACACATCAAGATTGTTTACCTAATTTCTAATGCTAAAAAAACGAAGTATAAAACATATGATTCCGGGGTGTTAATCAAGTTCTTTCTTAGCACGGTAGGTACCATAAAACCGGTAACTAATGGTCCAGTATTTAACACAGTATTGCCCACAAGTTTAACACGTAAGTTTAAATCGATTTAAAAAAATGTGTCCGATAAAATTACAGTTTTGTGACGCATATCGCACATACATTTTGTATGGACCGTCCCAAAACTGACACCCAAAATTTGTATTAAAAACTGGGGACACTTTTTCTTTATCTCATTTAATAGTACCTACTCGTGATTCTGAGCCTAAATAATCCAAAAGTTTGAGGATTTTTCGAAAAAAAGTAAATGGTAGGTATATATAGATGGTCAAGCAAATCTTGTCAGTAGAAAAAGGCGCGAAATTCAAATTTTCTATGAGACGATATCCCTTCGCGCCTACATTTTTCAACTTTGCCGCCTTTTTCTACTGACAAGATCTGCTTGACCAACTATATATACCATTTTTTCTGAAAACCCTATTGTATGGTATATGTGAGATTGTATGCAGACTTCCACTAACAGTGCGCGCGCCCATCGCCTAAACTAGTGCAAACAACTAGTCCTTGGTGAAGGGAAAAACAACATCTGCCTTATGAATGAATTAAGGTGGTTCGCTTTTCATACAAAATTCAATCAAAGCTCATTAAGTAACTACACACTATTAGTACATAAATATTTCCGCATTTATCTTTCTTCGAATATTCGTGTGCGCGAAATTAACAGGAAAACAATGTTTCATACAGAAATCATGCAAAAATCATAGTTAAATTTTCATCAATTTTACGTATGTGTGTGTCACAAATGTCGTGTACAGATACATTTGCGACGTTGCCATACCATTTCCGACGTTGCCGGGCTGACCACGGCGCGAATTTGGAGTGCCGTCATGTCTAGTGCAATTTTGTTGACACTGACGTTTGACAGGTACTTATTTGACCTAAGCGAGAATAAGTACCCGAAGTTCGTCAGCTTAGCTAAGAACTATCATGGCGTGTTATGCAAACAGTCGCTTTTTTGCTTAACTACAAGCGGAAGATTCCCGGTTCGATCCCCAGTCATTGTATGCTGGAGCATAACTTTTTGTATTTTTGTTACATCTAAATTTCGTATTGTTTTTTTTATTTTTATTTAATTTTTCTTATTATCATAAATCGATTGATTAAGTATGGGCTACACGTATTCGTTTATTTTTGACAAAGAAAATTAGAAATTATACTCTACCTAATCTCTCTTATTTTTACAATCAGGACATCCTCACTGCAATAAAAAAGAAATGTATAAAATTTCCTGTGGTTAAAAATAATGGATTTTATCTATGAATGAAAAACACAATTATTACTATAGTTTGTTTTTTTAGCATTAGAAATAAGGTAAACAATCTTGACGTGTCTTTTAATTGAAAAACACATTTTAAAAATAAGTTACGGCAAATATGTAACAATTATAAATCAAATACGATCATTTATATTCTTCTGCTTTCATAAGTAATAGTTTTTGATTTTTAAAAAGCGTTTAAATCTATGTGCCTAGCCAAGATGCCAGTCGTTCGCTCCGTAGCGAACGTTAGGGCAATACCTCTCTCTATCACTCTGCCATATTAATGCGACAGACACGGCTGCGCTTCGGTCGCTACGGAGCGTAAACCATTGGCAGCTTGGCTAGGCACCCTGGTCATTTGGAAAGCGAAACACATACGGAACGCGTTTCTATTACTCAATACAGTGACCAGCTGCAGATTCGGCGGTAATCTTAACTATACCTAAATCTGGGTGCCTAGCCATGATGCCAGTCATTCGCTCCGTAGCGAATGTTAGGGTAATACCTCTCTCTATCACTCTGTCATATTAATGCGACAGACACGGTTGCGCTTCGTTCGCTACGGAGCGTACACCATTGGCATCTCGGCTAGGCACCCTGGTCATCTGGAAAGCGAAACACATACGGAACGCGTTTCTATTACCCAATACAGTGGCCAGCTGCAGATTCGGTTTTAAAGTTAACTATACCTAAACCTGGGTGCCTAGCCACGATGCAGGCTAGTAGAGTTCTCTTTCACCTTCAGCAGAACCGGGAGATCCAAACCTACCTACTTTTCATCTAATAATCTCAAGAATCAGTGCATGATTCAAACTTTACCGGTCGCCGTGGTAAGACCTAGGATTTACCATATCGGTGTTGGTAAAAGCCCGAAGTAAACTAGTAAGATTTAAAAACATTTCGGGCTTTTACCGATCGGCATCGGTAAAACCTAGGTTTTACCGGTAAATCCTAGGTTTTGCCGTACTTCGGGCTTTTACAGTAACATATATATAATAATTGCTCGTTTAAAGGTAAGATAACACAAAGGAGAAACAAAAAGAAATTACCTACTCGCACCAGTCTTGAACCCCAATCCTCTTGCACGTATTTTCACGAACATACCGTTACGCTATTGCAACATACTTACGTTGTGTGAAATTGTCTACTACAAGGATCACGGAAACACTGTTTGCATGTGTGAGTAATAGTAGGAAAAAGCGTGACAGCAACACTCCGTCGAATTAAAAAGGTGGTTTTTGCACAATGAAGTATTCAATGTTTATTTTAATAGTTCAATATTTATTTAAAGAGTGCGCGAAACATACTTTGAAGTATACAAATACCATGACCATTTCACAAAAAAATAAAACCTGAAATTTTGCAATAGTGGTGCCATCTAGCGAGAGTTAAGTTTTGAGTAACCTAGGCGAACCACCTTAAGACACAAATATTTGCGTAACTGGCTCTACATATGTGGATAGATTATTTATAAATATTTTAGAAGCCTTTCAAACCATTCATTACAATAAATCTACATCTAAAAAGCAATCAAAACAAATATATAATGTATTAGCCATATCAAGTCGAAAGTGGCAGGGCAACTGGGCAACTGAATCGCTGGCGAGAAAGTTTGCCTTTTCGAGCAGTCGCGAATCCAGCGCCGCCGTGGCACGACGTACGTTCGGATACTAGTGATACTTCGAACCGGCACCGGAACTAAATACTAGTGAAATACTGAAAAATACTCTATTGTTGTTCAGTGAAGTTCGTGAAGGAGTATTTTAGTGCTTGTGGAAAAATGAACGTAAGTTTGTTGGTTAACTTTTTAAATGTTGGTTTCAATACTTTCAAGGTTTTCAGCTATTCGGCCGTTCGTTTTGGTCGTTTTATTGTTTCCGTTGTTTTAATTTAAAGCCAATTAAGTTTAAAAGCGTTTTTTAGAAATATCGCCTGTTTAATGCTTTCAGAGAAAGTTGAATGAACGAAAACTAAAAACAGTGAAAGCAGTTTTATTTTTCGTCTGTTATTCAATCACGCGTGTTATAAAATAATAAAAAAGTAATTAATACATTTCCTGCTGCATTCTGCACAGGTGAACCGTATTCTACTGATTTTAAAGTTGATTATTGAATAATGAACTGTTGTGTTGCTTCTGAGCACTTGCATTGCATTGAAGCCACATTAACGCTGAAGGTTGTTGTGTTATTCAAATGTCGGCTCCTGAAGTTATTAACTATTGGTAATTAAAACTAAAAAACTTCATTAGTACAGGTTCAGTAACAACTGCGCTATTTTAACAAGACTTTTTAGTTACTGCGTTTATATTGATCCGGTTCGAAGGACCAACATTTAGTTTTCGGTTCCTACAGTAAATTTACAAATTTGTATGCAAATGCATGTTTACCTATATTGTTTATTTAGGTAGTGGCTGTCAACTCATGATGTCCAAACACCAAACGAAAAGAAAAAAACCGGGCAAGTGCGAGTCGGACTCGCGCACGAAAGGTTCCGAACCATAATGCAAAAAAAAACGAAAAAAAAGCAAAAAAAAACGGTCACCCATCCAAGTACTGACCACTCCCGACGTTGCTTAACTTTAGTCAAAAATCACGTTTGTTGTATGGGAGCCCCATTTTTAAATCTTTATTTTATTCTGTTTTTAGTATTTGTTGTTATAGCGGCAACAGAAATACATCATCTGTGAAAATTTCAACTGTCTAGCTATCACGGCGGTTCGTGAGATACAGCCTGGTGACAGACGGACGGACGGACGGACGGACGGACGGACAGCGAAGTCTTAGTAATAGGGTCCCGTTTTATCCTTTGGGTACGGAACCCTAAAAATATGTATTGGGATGACAGATATGCTACGAAAATACATGCGACTTTTTCCATACATTATTTAAGTTTCTATTGGCGTTTTCTATCAATGTTTGTCATCTTGGCTAGGCGTTTCTAACGTAACATATAACCAAAAGGCATTTCGCTGCCCCAATATTACAGGGTTCTATGTTAGGGAGTTCTATGTTACATTTTGCAAGATAAGTAGGTAGTTGAAATTAGACTATGACAATGTTCAAATTTCAGCCCGATAAAAGTGAAACATAGAACCCTGTAATATCGGGGCAGCGATTTGTCAATCTAGACTAAACTATAAATAGAAGTTTAATCAAATTATTTCTGCGAATATAATGTATTAATCAGTTGAATGCAGTTCGCAACTGATTGACTCATGGCCTGAGTCACACGGGTCACCGCCAACCCCGCCACTAAGGAAGCAAATTGTTCGAGCGATGACCAAATTATTTAATATTTATCCTTAATACACTTGTTAACTTTTTAAAATACAACATATTTAAGGAGTTCGTTAATAATTCACTCTTTTACAGTTATTGTAACATATAACCGGGTGTCCCTAAAACCAACGTCTAAGGGCTTATAGAACAGCTGATGGGTTACAAGATTAAGCAAAATTACCCTTTTGAAAATGTCATAGTTTTTGAGATATCCACATTTTTATATACCTTTTATAACCAGGATTCTTATAAAAGTGCTGATATCTCAAAAAAAAAATATATTTTCATTAAGGTAAATTTGCTTAATCTTGTAGCCCATTCAGCTGTTTTCTAACTAAACAAAGTTTTGTACGGAACACTAAAAATACGGAACACTAATAACTAGTTGTTATCGGTTCATATTAACCGTGAATTTTAGGTTAGATAGAATTTTAGGGTAGGTTTGATATTTGGCAAGAATAAGCTGGTCTCCTAGACAAAATGAGCTAGAGTTAGACCAAACTAAGTCTACAACGACTTTGATAGCACATACTGTGCAAGTGTTATTTTTAACGTCATAATTTTATAGAAATTTCCTGCCTAAAATGAAAGCGGGTTTATTTAGCCTATAAGGACTTTTCTTTATTATTTTTGACTATTTTATAACACGTACCACGTATCTAACAGTAGTTATTCGCTTCTATATCGCTTTAACAAACAAGACCAAGAGTGACGGAGAAGCAGATAACTTAAACTTAATTTCTATTTTCGATGTAAAAAAACCCTCAGATCTCGCATCTAAGAAAGTTTGTTTTGTCTGCGGGAGTAACGCTCTGCCTTTCAGATAATTGTTACAAATTAAGCTGGTAAACTATCGACATCGACAGCGCGTTCTGCCTCGTTGTATAACAGCTAGCCATGCGTGTAAACATACGAAAACGCATAGGAAGCGGATTCCGGCGCCGCTCGCACACGAAAACGTGACGTATACGTACGTAGATAATGGGGTTAAAAACTGAAAATTTGCACGTTGATGATATTTTTTTATTTTTAGGGTTCCATACCAAAAAATGAAAAAAAAAACGGAACGCTTTTAGGATCACTCGTGCGTCTGTCTTTGTCTGCCTGTCCGACCCCCCCCCCCCCTTTATCTTCGAAACTACTGAGTCTACAATTTTGAAAAAATTACACAAACAGAAATACATAAATAGATTAGGTATAGATGACAGGAAAACCTATTAGAAATGTGCAGTCAAGCGTGAGTCGGACTTAATTACTTAGTTTTTGATCCGACCCCTACGGGGTTTTTAAAGACATTTCATTCACGTTCCACATAAAAAAATACATTGTTAAAAATGGAACCCTTGGACCGCTAGTCCGACTCGCACTTGACCGGTTTTTTATTATTATGTTTTTTTATTGTATTGAATTGTATTTGTATTGTTTATTATACACCGTGAAATTTTAGTGGTTGTTTTCCCGCAACGAAATGATTCTGCTATCGATATACAGTCGATGTGTAATCTTTTTTTTAAATAATGTTAAGAAATGCCAGATTTATAAATGTGTCGAACAAAACTCGAAAGTGACCTAACACCAGTAGTAGCACTGCAGTAGTACCTACCTAATTCTTTTGAGTGAATGAAACATAATAACCTAAAAAGTAGTTCCATTTATTTTTCCTTCACACATTTTACGTGGAGTTAGTTTGCAGATCCTTAAAAGTAAACATAACAAGTTAAGATCAAGCTTTTAATGACCAAAAACTTAAACAAACACTTAAACTTCCCGATACCGCAATAATTGTTCGAACTGCAATCCGCCACGTTCAATACACAATCACCTCTGCCCTGTGCATGTGCTGGCGTTTGAAACTGCCCGTGGTTAAGCAGCCGCTGTGTTGCGGCGACAATTGTTCGTGCGAGTGGAACTTGGGGGTTTAAAATCCCCCGAAGACGCAGCGACTGTAAATGGTCCGGTTCCGCGTAAAGTCGCCGGGCGGCTGGGAGTCGTTGTTAGCCCTAGCGTACAGCTGCACCATCGCGACGTACTCTAAATTAGAATATTCGTAATGTCGATCCATTTTACTAGAAATAGCAGTGATGACATTGACAGGATCTGTTATTTAGTTTAATAAGCGAAGAGGATGTAATTATTCGATTTACCAAAGTTGACACAAAGTAATGGCAATCATCAAACTAATAAAAAGGTTTTATTTCGACTGTTAATCGTGAAGGAACAGTCTAAGTAAATTTTAATTTCAGTTGTCAAACAGTAAAGCACTCTAGCCTGTTACACAGTTTAAAAAAGTAACATGTGCTTGTTTATTTGTTTATCTGTTTACAATATCGGGAACTGTCGTCGACTTGCAGTTTTAGTGTGTTACTATTGTTTTTCACTTGTTCGAGTTTAGGTTATTTTTTTCAATTTTTTTTTTTTGGAAAACAGTTTATTTGTAAGTTTGTCTATCATAATTCGAAAGTACTACCGATAGCAAATCGCCCTGCCGCGGGAAAACAACCACTAAAATTTCACGGTGTATATGTATTGAACAGCAATAGAAAGGTCTGAAACCTACTACCCGATTCTAACTTTTAGATACGTCAATTAAATAGATCTAGAAACGATATGGAATAATATGGATTAGATGAGTCTAATGACACACGCAAACACTGACATATCTAATCCATATCGTTTCTAGATCTATTAACTGACATATCTTAAAGTTCGAATCGGGCCATTAGTCTAGGTGCCTAAACTACCTTGTTTTAGCTACCGTTCATCAAGCAAACTCGCGAACGAACTCGGGAGGCAAGTTAGTTAATAAATAAATGGTTGTTTTATAGTACATTATGCAACATGGGGCGTAAGTTGAATATTGCAAACGAGAGTAAGTTAAATCGCGACGGCTTGCCGGAGCGATTTATAGACTCGAGTTTGCAATATTATTACGCCCCGAGTTACACACAATGTTTTTCATCTCACTTGCGATACAAAAATGAAGTATTTAAAGACAAAAAATTTCATTATGGCACTAAACACTTCATAACTCCCTATGGAAAACGCTTTTTCTATAACTCCCGCTAAACCTGCGTGCAATTACAGATTTACTGAGCGAGTGTGATGAAAATGTTATAATATATGTAATAGCCAGTTACAGGTGTTTACAATTTTTTATAACTTAATAACGTAGGAAATACAGTTGTGCAACATTGTTGCATTGATTATTAAAATAAACACGCTCCGTACAAGGATTATCGAACGTTTTTCAGCAATTCGATAATAATACGTTGAATTGCTGATACGTAATACTTCCAATTTATTCGAGTTAAACGGTT
This sequence comes from Cydia fagiglandana, assembly GCF_963556715.1. Lineage (NCBI taxonomy): Eukaryota > Metazoa > Arthropoda > Insecta > Lepidoptera > Tortricidae > Cydia > Cydia fagiglandana. Next base: position 12,014,325 of record NC_085951.1, read on the forward strand.
TCTTACGTAGTGTTCAACACCTTCAATACATAAACATTAACTTAGCAGTTCTTAACCGCTTTTGCGTGTTGTACACCGAGCCGAAAAATTGCATGGCCACTTTATGTATGGATTTCATGCAAAAAGTGTCCGGGTGCATTTTTGGTGCTCGCTGTACCTATATAATGTAGGTACATTTATTATTTTTACTGTTGCCTTTTAGGTAGGGTTACCAGATGACAGGAATTTTCCTGACATGTCAGGAATTTTGGCCTTTTGTCAGGAGTGGGGACGGAACACAAAAATGTCAGGAATTTTACGTCATTCATATTTGATAGACTTTTTATTAGTTATTAATTTAAGTACCTACTACTTAAATTAATAACAAATAATTAACAAATAATAAATTTAAAAAATTTAAATCGCGACTATCGGGTAGACCACCCCCCGTCGTCGTCGTCAAAAATATAAAAATATGAATGTCAGGAAAAATATTCGGAAATCAGGAATTTTGTCAGGAATTGTAAATTTGTATTATGGTAAACCTACTTTTAGGTACCTACCTAGCAGTAAGTCAACTGTATACACACCGCCAAAATGATGCCTATCTCTCGATATAAATTCCTCAATATTTTGTCAACATTTGGTAACTATTTCGTACTGAATTGCCCTTTACATAACAACATAACGGCGAGTGAAAGGTCGAGCCTTCTGCGGAAACATTTACGGCTATCATTAGAGCAATATTTAGTAAACATTCGGAAGTAGGGTAATCACTGCCTTATGATTATGGCTCTGTTTTAGGAATTTTTACGTCTTTTATTGCCTAAAATGTGGTTTGGCATACATTTCATATATAGCCTTATAGCGTATAACGTCCGCCTTACTGTTACCTATTTAAATAGGTTTTTAGCTGAACATTTTTGAATGTATAACGTCTTAAATGCATCTTGAACACAGTGATAAACTTAGGTGGCTTACCAACAAGTTATGACTTATTTATTTTATTATAGCTGAATCAATTTTAATGTAACATCTTATGCATCTTGAACGCAATTGATTCAACTTATAACGGCTTATTATACGTGTTATAATTATAACTTATTTATTATATTACGTGTTTCATGTTACGAGTTTCATATTTTTTATTAAGAGCAAGGTTTGTTTCCGCACGCAATCCACACAATTAATGTTTATACCTAAGCTGAAAATGCAACAAAAATCTGGATAAAAACATAACATAATTAGATACCTACCTATTCGAAGTTACGTTACTAAATATATCCGTGTTTCCCCAATTAGGTACAGTCGCTATCAGATATATCGGAGCGGCCAAGGTGCTCACAAATATCTGAACACGCCTCTATTGTCAAGGCGTTAGAGTGCGTGTTCAGATATTGTGAACACCTTGGCCGCTCCGATATATCTGATGGCGACTGTACTAACACAGCACAGTCTAGTTTCCTTCTGGATTGATTTAGTTAATACGAAATAAAGGACAGTCGCCGTGTTTGCTATCGTAAAAAAATTGTCGCGACCTCTGTGCTCCCCTGAATATCTGCGAATGTGAAGATGAGAATGAGGAATGTCTTGTGCATGGTATGTTCCAACCGATGAATGTGATAAGCAGTATTCTACAATATATTATCCTTCAACGGCTCTAAAAATATTGTACCTAAACCACTTAGTCGGATCATGAGAATTGCGAGGACACGAAAGTCGTGACACGCGTCTAAAGTCGTTTGGAGACTTCGCAAATCACGACTCGGTTTGAAGAATTTTTACGGCTTGTTTCAAAATTAAATGGGTTTTTCATGGAATATTTGACTTCTGGGAATAATTGAAGCAACGTTTTCTTTGACAAGATCATTTTGAACACCTGACCCGCTTAGCAACTTCTGCTGCTGACGGTACATAGCGTAATATGGATCCAAAATACGTTTCGACGTTGTTTTCTGATCTTAGCGAGAACAACAAGCTGCATTATTTTCAAATTCTATTCCATTAGTATGTGAGAAGATAACGTATCGTTTTTATGTCATGAGTGCATTTTATTTTAAATTCATTATCTCACGTCTGATTTCGCCATTCAGCTCCAGAAATCGCGTGCAAGCAATCTTAATAAGCATTTCCGTTAAAACTCTAAACAATGTGGCTTAAGTAAAAGCAAATCCAAAAATCATATAGCTAGGTAGCAGTTAAGGCCCCGTAGGTTGGGTTATTCCCACTAGTTGCCACCAAGTTTTTACCAGTGGTAACTACTGGGAATTTTTTCCCCATCTTTTACCACTGGTAACTACTGGGAAAGAAATTCCAGGGTTCCACCAAAAGTAAGAACTTGGTGGTAACTAGTGGGAATGTTCGTCTCTCACTGAGCGTAAGCGTGAGCGAGATGTAGGTGACACGTGCTCGGGACCGCGGATATCATTTCTTTGAATTTTATTTTTTTGTAAGTTTTAACAAAAAAGTATCAATGAGTTCCCTCAAAAATAAATTGTGCATTTTTAGAAGCAATATTCATATTATAAGCTTATTGCCATATATACGTGCAAAAAATTGTTAGAAATTTTTAAAGTGGGTTTAAAACATGTTTGTGACTTTTTACCTATCGAGCGAAAGTCAAAAAAATAGGATTCGAATCAAGAAAACCACTATTAGAGAAACACCTCAAGATTGGTAATTAAATTTCTGGAAACCGTATTGTGATCTAAAAAAGCGGTACGATCATTCAAAAACTGCGCTCTCTGAACTCACAGAGTATTATAATAATATGTCTGAACCTACGGCACCTTAACTACAGATAAGCAAATTTATTAAGTGTGTCATTGTCCAATTTGCAAGCGTACAATGGATGATGTAACATCCTAAATTCAGTACTGCCAACTGCCACGTTTTTAGACCAAAAAGATTACTATCCGCCGTTCGCACCATTGTGGGGCTGGTTTTGTCTAATTGTTTTTACTTTGTGATAATTTTATCACTAATTAATTCCCACAATGGATTTTGCATAATTTGTCAACAGTGGATTTTTTGCGCTTTTATGTTGGAAATAAATCTTGGGGTCTGATATTGTAAAAACCCAAAATCATTTGACTTAATGTTTTTTAATTAAATAGATTATTTTAGACCGTCAGGATCTTTAAACGTTTTGACCCGGGGGTCGATACAAGCCTTCGGCTCGCCCGCTCAACTGGACGTCCAAATTGTACGAGTATGGCCCATTCGCTTAATTTTCGTGGGTCAAGTAATAAAAGTATGAGTTAGTCAAGCCAGATAATTTCCGCTGAAACTTATGTACTCGTATTTACCTTGGAGACATAATGTGTTAGATATCCTTAGACATTGTTTATAGCAGCATTTTACGATATAATACCGAACAACCGTAGTAAAACCATAATTTAGTAATAGGTACAATAAAAGTTTGATTGATTAATTGAAATACCTGCGTCCATTACACATTACATTACGTAAGTTGTTAATTATTTGCATAGCGTGCAGATTGCTTAATAAAACTAGGGCTTGAAGCAAATAAAAATAGGACTTGAATTAAACACATTCCTTCCTTCCGATAGAAACACGCACAAACAAATCAAACTTACGAAACTTATCATCGCACTCCAATTATTCCATTAGGCTAAATATAATTTCTAACTATTCAACTCGCAGTTCGTACAATGGCGTGACCTAGTTGAATTTCTTAGTCCATGCGGCTTACGTTAATTTTCGAATCAATAACACGACGGCACTCTTTTCTTTTTCAAGATATGAAATGACGGCGGCAATATCTATCAATGTTATTAAATCCACTTATTGCTTATATTTTAATTGATGCCTATAAATATTTATATGCAAACCACTCTTATGTGACTATATATGGTCCCCAAAGAAAATAAAACTTTTGCTTTCGATTCACGTACCTATAAAAAGCATATAATAACATTAATAACACTTTTGAACTCATTATAACTAACCTAATCAACTGTCTTTGTTATCGTCTCCATAAAAGCTAAATTAACCTTTTTCACTGTTGTACATAATCAAAGCGATGCCCCCTCCTCTAAAACAAAGCATAGTTAGCAGAACAATAGACGTCAAACATGTAATTAAGTAACTCATTAAACTCATATATTGCATCTTTATATTCTTTCCATGCAAATTAAGTTCATTCAGCCTTCCTTTCGACACTAGAATACAAGACTCTCTCATATATTTACTCAGCTGTAAGAAATATGTTGATCCTTTAAGTGACATTCCATTTCCAACTGCAGCTGCAATACTGTTCATTTTCTATGGAAATTGACAATGACAGCGACGCGTTTCCATAGTAAAATGAACAGTATTGCAGCTGCAGTTGGAAATGGAATGTCACTCTTTGTCGTTCTAACTCACATTTAAATAATATGTTTACTAAGTGGAGCCCTCCTACATGGTCTCTAAAACGAAAAGGTATTAAGAATACGTCTCACAAGTATGCATTTGAATAACAAACAAAATGGTTTCTCTGGCAGTAATATTGTCTGATAAATTCGTTCCTTTTAAGGTTGTTTTACATGAGTAGGTATAACATTAGTTGTAAGAGTCCGTGACATGAATACAGGTATTTCTGTAAACCCACTTATTTTGCTCCAAAATAACTCCAATTCAGGACAGGCTCCTTTTATTATTGACTAATACTGATCTAGACACGCGGCAGCGTGTCAAGCCAAGTTCAAGCAAAGGAACTGGCTAGCCAGCGCCAAGTGTAATTAAATTAACGGCACATGCTCGAAAATCATACACCTTATAAAACAAAGTCCCCGGTCGCGTCGTCTGTTTGTGTTTGCATATTCGCGGTAAACTCAAAAAACCGGGCAAGTGCGAGTCGGACTCGCGCACGAAGGGTTCCGTACCATAATGCAAAAAAAAACAAAAAATAAGCAAAAAAAAAAACGGTCACCCATCCAAGTACTGACCACTCCCGACGTTGCTTAACTTTGGTCAAAAATCACGTTTGTTGTATGGGAGCCACATTTAAATCTTTATTTTATTCTGTTTTTAGTATTTGTTGTTATAGCGGCAACAGAAATACATCATCTGTGAAAATTTCAACTGTCTAGCTATCACGGTTCGTGAGATACAGCCTGGTGACAGACGGACGGACGGGCAGCGAAGTCTTAGTAATAGGGTCCCGTTTTACGCTTTGGGTACGGAACCCTAAAAACTACTGAACGGATTTTCATGCGGTTTGCACCTATCAATAGAGTGATTCTTGAGGAAGGTTTAGGTGTATACTTTGTTAACCCGTGCGGCCCGGGGCGGGTCGCTAGCATTTGATAAGAACTAAAGGGCTCGACTATTTGTTTTAGATATTTTTTGGCGCTTTACAGTTATACTGTTTCAAAACAATATAGATAAGATATATCATAAAATAGGTACTTGCGCTTTATTTTATCGACAGCAAAATCGGTAAATAATCGACAACCCTATTTATTTAATTCCAACCTGGGCATCATTCCGAGGCCACTATAGGTAAATATCAATATTTTTAGTTTTTATCATTACCTACATAGATTACTCGCAAACCCAAACTAATATCAGACAAGTACCGATGTGAACTAATAGTTCTTCTCAGCTTCTCACATATCTTCCAGTCTCCACAAAAGAGTATCAATCACAAGTCAAAGCCCGCCGGAGGTCGTCCCCACTTCCGTGCACATTTTCCCCCTCCGTGCGTTGCATTGTTGAGGCTCATTGTTCTGATCTTCGGCTACTTGGGGAGTCAGGCGGCGTCTCATGTGAGCGACTTTAGTTTCATACAAGCTATATAATTAGGACCATTCTAAATGAGATGATACCTAATAGTCTGTATAAAAATCTGTGGCAGCCAAGCTTACCACGAGTGCAATTTTCTTATCAGCGATCGTTGGTTCCAATTCCCAATCCATAGCTTGTGTTTTTCAGAAAACCAATAAACTTTGTTGATTTTCCACTGGTTTATGACTTCTTTAGATGTCTTAGATGCATACGAATAGTAGGTAGGTACCTATTAAATCTACAAATTTTCACCGTGAAACGAAGTATCTACAACTGAATATCATCATCATCATCTCAGCCATAAGACGTCCACTGCTGAACATAGGCTTCCCCCTTTTTAGGGGGGTGAATGCCATAATCGCCACGCTTGGCAGGCGGGTTGGCGATCGCAGTCGAGTACACCGAATTTGAGGGACGCTGCTGCCCGTCCACCGGTGGTCTTGGACGTGGTTTAAGGACATACCCGGGTCCTGGACGTAGTTTAAGGACATACCCGGGTCCGACTGAATATAAATTAGTATAAAATATACAAACGAGTTCAATCGGAAACGCAAATTGGATTGGAAAGATGATGATTCAATTATTCGACTCAAACAATGCTACCATCAAACAACCAATACTTAAAACGCAGCATTTATTCAGGTTAGTTACATTACTCTTTTACTTGTATTTCATTTTAACCTCGTGCCGCCCACCATACAAAATTATAGCCAAGGAAATTAGAATCTTGTTGTATTTTCAATTGGGTTCATTTTCATTTGGTACATCCTAATGTACATTGGGCGGCACGAGGTTAACAAGGGGACCTAGGATTGTACCCTGCACTTCCTACTATCGGAACTCATCAACTAAGAGTTCACGCACGGAGCATTATCTCATCAATAGTCATAGTCACTTCAGAAGAAACACTGCACACGTATATATCACTTCCTGCTTTTACCTTGCTAGTACCTTAGGGTATCTGTAACAAGTATAACAGGTAGTAGCAATTAACCAGGAGGAAGCGTTTGACAAAGCCGTCCAGTGGCGTGACTAACCGGCATTACATTAGGCAACTGACAACACCCTTATCCTGTCGGCATAAGACCGTGTTTACGTTGCGTAATGATGTGTATAGTTTTGTTAACGAGTGGAGCGTGCGCATGCGATTAATCGCGCGAATGTGCGTAATTTCTCTTTTTGTGCCGGTCGGACATTTCTTTCTGTCCTTATTAAAACACTAAGAGACAGTTTTGACGGTAAGCAAGTAAATATTCAACACAAGTGAAGGGTGTCGTAAAACATGTATATCTATGCATAGATATACTTCAGTAGGCGCAGTCACTTGGAATATAACATCTCCACATCACAACACAGCGAACCACCATTATTATCAGCACCTACGGTCAGATCTTTTTGATAGTTACCTAATAGCCGATATGGAGCTGAGAGTCTGAGACGAAATGCACTAATGTGATTGGATTGAAGAGAAGAATAGCAGCAACTTTTATGACGTACCGGATGCGGTGACGAAAAGTATACTAGAAGTCGTTCAAAGCACGGCACGATTCAAAAAGACATCAGTAGGGCTACCGCCAATACCGAAAATCGTCAATTGCGGGGATTTTTCTCTGTCACTCTAATTACGCCTTCATTGGAGTAAAAGAGAAAGATCTCCGCAATTTGCGAATTTCGCTTTTCGCGGTAGCCGCTCCGATGTTTATAATCTTTAAACAAGAAGGAATTATTGTAGCTGTTATTTCAATAGCTGTTAAATTTAATTGTGTGATAGACCGTCACTTTACCCATTTTCGAAAGAAGCTATGCGAGTCTCAAAACATGACGGCCTAGAGGCTAGACTGCACGGTTCGTTTCAAATTGAAAAATGAAACTGTAACTAGCACAGCGCAGTTATAGCTCTAATTCTGTGTATCAAATATCAAATATCAAATATCAAATATCAACATTTATTCAGCAAATAGGCCACAAGGGCACTTTTACACGTCAACATTGAATTTACATAAAAGCAAAAATAATAACATCAACAATTTTATAAATTAAAACTAACAATTCAATCTAACGTATTACAATTACTAAGAGATGTATATGGTCTCTTAATGTCGAATTACATACAAAATACAGATAAAAAAACACACACAAAAAATCTATAATATTTAGAGGTGTAAATGTCTCTAGGTGTCAGAACTATACGATTATATAGTTTATCAAGTTATCCTTAGAGATGTATAGGGTCTCCAAGAGTCAATATCCTGTATAATTAATACATTCATTAAAAGAAAAGAAACATACGAGAACAGAATGAGGCGTCTCACTGTAATTAATTAATAAAAGTTACTAAGTATAATAGCTCGTGTTAGCTTAACAGACCAGTCTCCACAAACAGCACCCGTTCACGAGTATGACGCGTATCTCAGCCATCGCCTCCCTCAACCTTCATTCGGGAAAGTGGCGACCCGATCAACAACGCCACCGTAAGCAAAGACTTTTAAGCGAGCATGACATGTTCAAGCTACCGGCCTATATTAATATTAAAATAGTAATAACATGTAGCTGTAAGACACGGCATTTTGTGCTCATATGTAACATAAAAAGACAGTAATATAGCTTCACATAATTACTAGCCTAAGTTGACTTAGAGATGTAAAGGTCTCTAAGTGTCAGAAACATTAAAAATATAGGTAAGTATGTACAATCAAAAATAAAAATCAAATAAATAAATATGTACTTAGAGATGTATAAGGTCTCCAAGTGTCCAAAACTAAAATTAAATTAAACAATATAATCAAGCGAGAACATCATTGTCTCATGTGTCAATTCTACTGGACACTAGCATATTTAATTCAGTGTAAAAAAAAAAACAATATTTATTTAATTCTTATTATACTAATGAAACCAATCAAGCTACCGGCTTAAAAGCATCTCTATCGTTTATAAAATCATTTACAGTGTAGTACGCCTTACATAACAAGGAGTGCTTAATGTGCGACTTAAATTTGTGAAGTGGTAAATTCACTACATCAGTGGGGACTTTGTTATAAAAACGTGTACAGTTCCCGACGAAAGACGTACTAACCTTACGGAGGCGGTGGGCGGGCACGGCAAGTTTATGTTTGTTTCTAGTGTTATAGTTATGGATATCACTGTTAACCTTGAATTCGTGGATGTTTTTCCGAACATACATAATATTCTCTAGTATGTATTGAGATGCAACGGTAAGAATGTTAACTTCTTTGAATTTCTCTCTTAGGGATACTCGAGCGCCCAGTCCATAGATGGAACGTACAGCTCGTTTTTGCAGCACAAATATTGTCTGAATATCTGCCGCTTTTCCCCAAACGTAACGTAACCATCTAATGGTCATGAAAACAGTCACGCACACCGCAAATCGTTATACAAATTCACAGGAAACCGGACGATCTCAGGAATTATCTTGGCATCTCTTCCCAGAGTTGTGTAACATGAGTGTCCGACAATAATTATGCCACTTTCACTGTCGTCCGAATAACAATGGCTCTCGTCAATCCGCCATAATGCAGAACAAAAGAACAAAGACAGGTGACCATTTTACAAAATGGCGCGTTGCGTAATATGCGTTCATGTGTTTTGAAGTGTTCAAAACAAATAAATGTAAACTTTGACATGTTATGATGTTACCATGCTTATTTGTTTCTATTTACACTATGTAGTATCTATACTTGGTCAAGTAGATCTTGTCAGTAGAAAAAGGCGGCAAATTTGAAAAATGTAGACGCGAAGGGATATCGTCCCATAGAAAATTTGAATTTCGCGCCTTTTATTACTGACAAGATTTGCTTGACCAGCTATAAATTCTGGTTCATATTTTATTTATTTACAGTACATATGGGCGGTAAAGTAGCACACTTTACCTAGGGCGGGATTAAAGACAATATGTGCCTATGTCAAAAATTCCAAGGGTCATGTGTACCTACATACTGTAAAACGTTGTACACGTGCGAAAAGATAATTCGCAACTCGTGTCGATTTAAAACACTCCCTTCGGTCGTGTTTCAATTTATCGCCTCCAAATTTCCTACTCGTTGCGACTTTTCTACTTTTCGCACTTGTATCGTAATAAAATAAAATAAAAAGCCTTTATTGATTCTCTAAGAGATTACAGTATGTTATATAAATATATTTTTTTTTTAAATCTTTAAGGTTCGTTTGTAGAGACCCCTTTTTGACAATAAAAAGACAATGACTATTGTCTGTACATGCTCTTAGCAAAGGTACCTCGAAACTCGAATCCAATTAAAAATGTAAAACTTATGTGTCAAACGTTACCACTGGATTGACAAAAGTTACAACTGTATTGATTTTGAATTCTTCGTTTCGCCTTGGATAGTAGAAACTTTTACGTAGGTATCATAACTAAATCGATATAATTAAAATACAGCGAGACTTTACCGTGATTTTATGTCTACCTTGACCCTGGCGGCAACCTACTTTTACGCGGGAAAGTATTATAACAAGTCAGCACTACTAATGGCGCTAAAATGTGCATATCGCCATCTTTCTCGTTTTTGTACGTAGTTATAAATCGTTTTCTAATGTCACTGTCGAGAAACCGATGCATTTCTCCTTGCAAAATACATGGGAGAGATAGTACTTAGCGGGTATGATTTGTGGTGTCGGTCTGAGAAAGGGTAAAAGCTGGCTCAGCTGGCTGCCTGCACGATTTGCGAATTTTACCTATCTGTGGCTTTAAACTTTAATGGCGGGTGAATTAAAAAGTTGTCACGAGTTCAGCAGACATTATTTACTTTTTGCTTTCACTCACTGTTACGAATTGGATAATCGAATTTGGTCAATTTACTAAGTCGAACGTTTTTATCGGCGAATGTGTCATTGAAAGAAAGTAAGAAAAAAACCTCGTTATTGGTTTTCGTATTCAACTTCGGGATTAACGTTATTTTTAGAGTCTGTGTGGAAAGAGAAGAGTTGTGGAATGTAATATGGGGCCCAATTCATTCCACGACTTTTCTATTTCCGAACAGACTCTACTGTCCATCCATTTTCAAAATATTATTGCAAATGAATGACAATTAACATATATTCCTTTGATATCTTACAAATACTTAAAATATTGGTTTTATATTATTTAGTCCTTGAACCTTGTGTATCAAGCGAGCTAGCTAGGTACATTGCCTACAAACAACTTGGACAAAAATAAGAAAACAGGTCCAGTAGCAAAACAAAGCAAAACGATTTTGTTTTGAACTTGGTAAGCATATCGGGAGTGGCGTAGGCAAACCAGTTCTTTGGCAAGTATGGTTTGATCAGTGGATACTGGGCTATAACCGCGAAAATCTAAGTGCGCAAATTGCGGGGATTATTCTCTGTCACTCTAATTACGCCTTCGTTGGAGTAAAAGAGAAAGATCCCCGCATTTTGCGAATTTCGGTTTTCGCGGTAGCCGCTCTGGATACTGCCAGCGCCTCAATAAAAACTTTATTAAGAATGTTTAGGTTCAATATTAAGTTTAGGCACTACCACCACTAATACAATCTCTTCTATGTTTTTAAAATCCAAATCGAACAGTCTTTTTACTTAAAATCGAGAATTTTTAGATTATTTTTAAGATTACTCAGAAGTGATGTGGGTCAAAAACATTATGGTGTTACGTCTATCCTGTAGACAAACACAAGAGTTAAGGGCTATAAAGGTTAATTTTCTTATTTAACCCTTATCCATGTGAACGGTCCTCCTTTTATTTGGAGAACTATGATAAAATCAGTACTTACATGCCCACAAGCTGTTAACTATTGCCCACAGGAGAGAAAACTAGTGTGTTCGCGCGAACTGTACATTTTTCTCTCCTGTGGGCAATACTTAACAGCTTGTGGGCGTGTAAGTAATGATTTTATCATAGTTCTCCAAATAAAAGGAGGACCGTTCACATGGATAAGGGTTAAATAAGAAAATTAACCTTTATAGCCCTTAACTCTTGTGTATGTCTACAGGAAAGACGTAACACAATTGTAATGCATACATTTTTCACATTTGCCGCCTTTTTCTACTGACAAGATCTGCTTGACCACCTTTATATCGTCCGTCGACGTCCATCCGTTCACAAAAGTCAAAATTCATATGAAAATATGAACCACGTAAGACGATGGCGCATATTGTTGCTGCCAAGTTTAAGGCTTAGACTAAATTATGCTAAAAAATATGCCAGATGCTAAATGGAAAATTTTGGTGCCAAAGCGAGTGAAAATATGCCAGATCTGGCATTATTTATGCCAAGTTGGCAACACTGATCTTAAAAAGCTGTCTTTGCCTAGTGTTACGCAGTTACATTCACTTCGGAAGTGCTAAATTAAGCGACAGGGCGAGGGCAGTTCAGCAACGAGTTCTTGGAAATTACGGACACGCATAAACGTCTGACTTAATTACAATGTAAAAACGTAATAGACAACGTACAATCGGTGCCCTAACGTGGGTCGGTGCCCTAGCGTCTCACTCTATCAATAAGCAAAATGTGAGACGCAAATACACATTCGACCAAGAAATTGGACAGGTGGAATACCACCCCTACGTGCGTTTTATTGTGTATTGTAGCTACAATACACAATAAAACGCCTAGCCTAAAACCTAGCTAGGTTCTGCCATCTTATGGCCTACATGGTATCATGGCTCCTCTACACGATGGGCCAACGCCGGCCACTCCAAGGGACGCAGCCATGCGGTAGAATGAGATAGCAATATCACTTGCTCCCTCTAACGCATAAATGCGTCCCTTGGAGTGGCCGGCGCTGATCCATCGTGTATAGGAGCCATTATGGTACCCCCTACAGTTCATACGTCACGCTGCCTATTTAATAGTGACCTTGGTGCGGTGCGATAGTGTGTTACGGCCTTAAGACATGCGCGCGCGTTTATGTCTTCTAAAGATAATATATTGCGAAAGCTACACTTACGGTTATAAGGACTGTTCATTTTATTAAGCGGACACACAAAAAAGTATAAATTACATTTTTCTAATTCTGGAATCGCTTTATTTAGATAAATATAATAAAAACGGAAACCAACGCAAAACATTTTAATGTAAATATAGTATAATATAATAACATCGGTAAGATTTTCGTACTTTTACACGGTTGCGCCGTTCAAGTGCCTGCACATCAATTTTTGACACTTTTTGACAAGTTGTAAACAACATTCGTTTGAATTCTTTCAATGTTTTAGCTTCTCATCTACCCTTTTTTAAGTGCATCTTCACATTGGTCTAGTGCCACTCGATGGAGTGGAGCTCCGGGCAATTAGATGAGTTGACTTGTTTTTGAACGAAATCAATGTTTTTCAAATTCAGTAGCTTCACTTTCTGACCAGCATAGTGGGCACTTGCCAAATCAGGCCGAAATGAAGAGGTGACATTATGCGTCTGATAGACGGAAAGTACTCGTTATTAGATGCATTATTTTCTGTAAATGTCGCAACCAAAGTTCATGTCGCAAAATAGAACAAACTTTTTAAGGCCACAGGAACCAATTGCCTGCCAGACAAGGACTTTCTTCATGAATTGGTCAATTTTGATGTTACTCTCCTCGTCGAATATATGATCTTCTACAACGGCATGGTAGCATCAGGGCCATTGGTAACGTACTACAGCAACATTTTACGCATTTTCCGTTGTCCATTAAAATGCTACGAAATTTATCTTAATGTAAAATGTAGTACAGTTTGACGCTTCTTTTTTTCGATTGCTTTCGCTGCTCTGTAATTCTTTTGTCCATTTTTTTCTTTCTATGGGTCCATTTATTGTACATACTTCTTATTTTTTAATCTGTGCCTACTCTAACGCCTGCTGTCTTAGGAATTTCGCGAACCGATAAGTAATTTATTGATTTTAACAGCCGCATGACAATACTTTTGTTTCTGGATTGGCCGGGCCGCTTCTGTGCCGGGATTTTGTAAAATCTTCAAGCATATGATGCCCTGCAAATGTTTTAATAATTTTATTCACGTTTAACTTGGAAAATTTGTACATATTTACGATTTTTCGCAGTGAATACTAGCCTGTGCATCCTTATTGCAGAACTAATTTGCTATGTTCCAAATTTGTTCAGTCCTTCGGGAAAAATATTTGACTATTATGGGAACAAATATGTAGCAATTGATAAATAAGGGATTGTTAATTATATTGTTATGAGCTGTACGTCAATTGATTTTAAATTCGCCGATTAAAAGAGGTGTAAGAGTGTCCGCTTAGTAAACTGAACAGTCCTTAGGTGATACTTATATTAAAAAAAAGTAATAGGTACATATTATTTTATATTATTATAAAATATATATTCAGCGCCAGCGTGTTCATTAAAGAAACAAACACTGGATACACAAAATCAATCGATTAAATAATCTCTCTTACTAATATTACCACAGCCATTACAAGTACTTAATAAACACACAATTGACATCATTTTTCCGCTTGATAGAACCTTAAATTGCAAAAAAGTAGAAGGGTTATCCAACCGTGACCGTGACCGACCCCAACTATGAAATAAAACTTAGGCCCTCGTAGACATTTTCGCAATGAAGTTTTTAAACTATACTACATACAGTACATAAAACAGGATAAGTGCGAGTCGGATTCGCCCACCGAGAGCTTCGTACTTTTTAGTATTTGTTATAGCGGCAGCAGAAATACATTATCTGCGAAAATTTCAACTGTCTAGCTATCACGGTACATGAGATACTACCTGGTGAGAGACAGACAGACAGGCGGACAGTGGAGTCTTAGTAATAGGGTCCCGTTTTTACCCTTTGAGTACGGAACCCTAACAATCATGCACATAGTATTACCTACTACAAGCAATATTATGTAAAACGAATGTGTATTTGTGGGCTAATACATGCTATATATACTACTACCCGCTAACGGCTAACTACTATACTATAATAGCCGCTCTACACAGTACACATTGGATGCGGATCCGCAAGCCTCTACGGAGTGCGAACGAGGCATCGCTATACTCGTGCATAATATTAAATTCTCGCTCACACACCGGAGAAGCGTGCGGACTTGATCCGCATGTGTTGGCAGTGTTGCCAACTTGGCATAAATGATGCCATATCTGGCATATTTTCACTGGCTTTGGCACCAAAATTTTCCATTTAGCATCTGGCATATTTTTTAGCCTAATTTAGTCTAAGCCAAGTTTGCACTAACTTGGCTGCAACAATATGCGCTATCGCCTTATGTGGTTCATATTTTCATATGAATTTTGACTTTTTTGGACGAATGGACGTCGACGGTCTATATAAAGTTGGTCAAGCAGATCTTGTCAGTAGAAAAAGGCGGCAAATTTGAAAAATGTATGTGTTTTAAGTGTCAAATTTCAAGTGATATTTTAACATTTTTTTTAGCATAAGTATTTAAAAAAATTCTGGCATAATTTTGGCATAATCTAGACATTAG
The DNA here is from genome assembly GCF_963556715.1 of Cydia fagiglandana. Lineage (NCBI taxonomy): Eukaryota > Metazoa > Arthropoda > Insecta > Lepidoptera > Tortricidae > Cydia > Cydia fagiglandana. The sequence continues at coordinate 12,029,533 of NC_085951.1, forward strand.
TCTAGCATTTTTTCAAAATCCCAGTTGGCAACACTGTGTGTTGGTCGTCGTAATCGACATCTCTGTTGTTGGTTAATTCTTCTCATCTCGGCATTCTCCGCTCATCTTTTGTGCTGTGCCGTTTTGTGCAAATGGCTTGCATACGGCGCACTATAGTATAGATACTGGACAAGAAAATAGGCTTATGCGGATTAATTTGGTTCTTCAATACAATATCTTAGGATAAGGAGTCTGAAAGGAACTAATGTTGACCAATATTTTACCATGGCACGATTGCCACGCATGCTTAGTCGTGCGCATCTCCATTTGGCAACTTATAAATCTTATAATCGCACGCGCACGTAACTTCGACACTTCCAAACACATTACCAAACTTACATAAAACGAAATTGAGATAATTTGCCTTCTCTTTGCGATAATTATATTGTAAACTCAATATTATCGAGTGATATATTATTTCAAAATGGAAAGTAAAGGGCTTGGAACACGCGCCGGCGTTGTGAAAGGTCAATGCTGTTTTAGCGAAACTTGTGATATATGATAATTAATAGTTATTTGCTACAAGGACAGATTAAAAGCTTTCCATTGGACAGAAGTCGACAATGACTTCACAAATTTACTTAATCAATGACCTTATTTTAGATTATTTATAGTCTAGCTGTATCTTAACTTCTTAAGGTATTTAAATAAAAGTAAATATATATAGGTCAAGCAGATCTTGTCAGTAGAAAAAGGCGGCAAATTTGAAAAATGTAGGCGCGAAGGGAAATCATCCCATAGAAAATTTGAATTTCGCGCCCTTTTCTACTGACATGATTTGCTTGACCTTGTACATTCAATTTGTACAATTTTGGGTAGTTATAACATTTGTTGGTTAACCGACCAATTACAAAATCGCCTGGATCTGTCACTGAACGACCTGACTTTAACCTACATTATTTGTTCGTGTAAAATGTTTTCATCAACCCTCAACTGGGTTAAGGAGCCCTTTGAAGGTAGATTTTACTTTTATTTAAATACCTAAAGATACAGAGTATAGGTATATAACCGGTCCGTCCACTGTCAGACCTTTTTCCAGGTCTTAGGACCACTTGCGTTCCAGGGTTAGCCAACTAAATCGGAGTTAACCGTTTATACAGGGTTAAGCTGTACTGTGTAAACGGTTAACTCCGAGTTAGTTGGCTAAACCTGAAACGCGAAGTGGCCCTTAGTTACACTAGCTACACTACACCGCACTTATCGGTCCTTTTAATATTAACTCTTTACACTTATTATATAACTCATACTCGTAAGAGTCCCTTTTTTTAAACATCTTTTAAACTACACACCTCAATTACCTAACATGCTCTAAAAAGATAAGCTTCATGTAATCATGTTAAAATGAAGTATGTTAAAAAGTAAATAAACAATAAATGACTGAGCGCCGGTCTTCTTAGATGTACCGAGCTTGCTATGCTTACAATTAGTTAAGCAACTTACGATACAATAAGTTAATGTTGACATGGGCAGTTGAATAGACTATTGACTTACAAAACCGTGGAGTGAAAGCAGTCTGAATTACTATGAATGACTTATGCAAATACATAGTTGCAAATCCAGTTTCTCGCCTGCAGAAGGTATACTTATCTGTGAAAATATCTATGTCAGTGTCAGTAGCTATGGTCTATAACTATAACTTCCAGAAGTAAGGCTGCAATAGAAACTCAGACAGACAATTATTGAGAATTTCATTGAAATGTATGTAAGAAAAACAGATTAAAAACGAAATACTATATACTTACACCCAAATTATATGGTAGGTAATAAGAACTTAGGAAGTAAGTAATCAGAAATATCAGAGTCACCTAATAAGATAAGATAAGATAAGATAAGATAATAGTTTATTGTATAACTGTGTACAAAGATGTTGACAATACTACAATTATGAACCAACAGTTTATCCATCACGGACGTACAATATAATTCTTATGACTATCCTATAACTAGTAACATATTACATGCATCATACTCTATCATCATAATCGACAAACTCTTTAATGCTGTAGAAGACTCTATTAATAAGCCAATTTTTTAAAATAGTTTTAAATTGTTTACCTTCGACTGACTTTATTTCAATAGGTAAGTTGTTAAAAACTTTTATTGGAGCAATATAGGCACTTTTATCCATTAGTTTATTGTTGGTCTTTGGAATATGATAGTTGTATTTATATTGCATGCGTAATTTGTCATTAAGTGAGGACAGTTTTATGAAGTACTCTCCATTGCGCTTTATAAAGAGGCAAAGCTCAAGTATGTAGATTCCAGTTAAAGTCAAAAGCTGCTTTTCCTTGAATACATTTCTGAGCGAGTGACGATTGTCCAAGTGAAACATGTTTCGTAAGCATCTTTTTTGTAACTTGAAAGTAGTTAAAACGTCCACAGAATCACCCCAATAAATAATACCGTACGTGAGTTGTGAATATACATTCCCATAGTATGCGCTCTTAACAACATTCTCTGAACATGTTTCAGAGAGTATAGATAAGGCATAAGCTGTTTTTGCAATTTTACAGTTTAAATCTTCTATATGAGATCTCCAATTAAGATGAGAATCTATTGTAATTCCCAGAAAGCTAGCGCTGTTCACTTGTTCTATTGTCTCTGCTCCTTGTGTTACGGTTATGGACATAGGCGAAGTTCTATAATTTCTAAATTGAACAAGCTTTGTTTTCTTTAAATTTACGTTCAAGTTTAATGTTTTTAGCCATTCAACTACAACACTTGGTGTGTTATTTATATTGTGTTCAAGTTGTTCCTCTGATAATGACCCTGAAAATAAAAGTGTGGCGTCATCAGCAAATAGAACGCATGGTTCGTTGACAATTTTGGGTAATTCATTAATGTAAATTAGAAAAATAAGTGGACCCAATACACTTCCTTGAGGAACTCCTACGTTGACAGTCTCAAAACATGACTGTTCCTGTTCTATGGATTTTGTTACATCATTAAACGATTCTATAACTGTCGCCTGTTTCCTATCACATAAGTAAGTTTTGAAAAGTTTCAGAGCGCTACCTCGTATTCCTAAGTTTTCTAGCTGGCATAAAACAGTATTGTGAGCTACACAGTCGAACGCTTTAGATAGGTCCAACAAAAGAGCAAAACATGGTCTCTTATTGTTTATCTCATCCCATATGTGCATGAAAATCTTTTGACTTACAGACGAATACAAGCCTTCACTTAAAATACCACGTTGTATGGCAATACGAGTAGATATCGACTATTATTCCACTCCAGCAGTTTAAATCTGTGGTTACAAATTGCAGCTTACAATTTACCTTTTCACCTGCAAGTGAAATGTCTCAAAAATAAATTCAAGTTTATCTTCGGCCATCCTGATAAAGTGTATGGCCCTATACGCGCTTCTCTAACCTTATTCCAAATTCTAATAAAGTTTACGTTATGTCGATGCACAGTCACTACAGTCAGCAGTCAGTGGATAACAAAAACATATTTATATATATTGAAATTGGAAATAATCTAACTAGTCTGGCAAGCTATGCCAACCGTGCCAGTAGAAAAAGACACCGAAATTTGAAAAATGTAAGCACAAAAGGTCCATCTCGTATTTTGAATTTCGCCCCTGACAATGTTGGCTTGACAAATTATATAGGTACCTATATATCGCTGACTCGCTCACACATCAGAGCAGGTGCGCAGTGTGATAACCGCATAAGTACCTACAAGTACGAGACCATTTGCCAGAGAGAGCAAGTCAAAGACAATTTGCGTTATCGTCAGTAATGGTGACATTTGCATCACAAGCACTAGCCATGAATAAAACGCTCATCGGTTTCACAACTTCTTCGAGGCCCAGTTCGAGACGCTAATGGCAGCGCGTGACATGGCTATTATATTACTAGCGAAATTGGTGATGTCATTGTCTCCCTGTAAAATTTTGTAACCCGAAGCTGTCCAAATTGTCCATGTTAAACATATGAAGCTGGATATTGAGAACAGATACAAGACAGACATGACGATGCAAGGGATGGTATGAGTGCAGCCATAATAAATGCAAATGATGCCGTGCGAAGTGCAGGAGAAAAAGAGGCCTCCGAACTCTGAAGAAAGGGATATAGGTTCACTGGTATGAGAGAGACTAGAGAGAGAGATGTATTTATGAACGAATACATTGGTTAATCTGCAAAGCGATGCCCATTCCACATTGTGAGTGGTCTCACAAGACCAGACGTTTAACATAGCATTTCCTGGTGGAAATGCTATGTTAAACGTCTTGAATAGGTACGGCAAATGATAAGCGTTGGAGATATGACTTTGTACAACAAGCTAGTTGGGTCATCATGATAGGAGATGGTTATCCTCTCGCGAAGAGAAGAGCGGATACGACTTGAACTCAAACAGTTTGTGCTATAATGTACGCCGTACCGTAGATAGCGCGAAGTTTGATAATCTTTGTTTATGTTTGATAAGCTGTGTACCTCATAAACATTTAGACTTTGTTCATGAGAATAAAAGCACAGAAATTATGGATTATTTTAAACAACGAACTCTTTGGTCATAGCTACATAACATACCTATAGTATATTCGCAGTTTCACACAGTAAGATATATGGCATAGATAGGACACCTAAATTTTATAACTCTTGCCCTTCGTCATACTATTTCTACACGTACATTTCTGCAGGACAAAGTCATAGGTACTTTATACCCAACAAACAATTAGGCGACACTTAGCACTTATTTTATCACCTAAAGACATATAACGGCTGTAGAATAGCTATATACTCTAAGCTTACAGGCTCTGGTGACATCAAGGTCTTTAAGAGGTCCATGTATAGCTTTAAGATCCACAGTAGCCGTTTTGGCCGCTATAATGGATCTTAAGCAGCTAGTGTTATAGCTCAAAGTGAATTCTACCACCTTAACATCTATATGAGTAATATGCAGCTGCAATTTTCACTTACATAAGGTTCTAAACAGGCGATTAAAACTCTTTTATAGCTCCGTTACTCGCAATCGCTTCTTAACTCTCTTGTCTCACTTACAGTCGAAAAGAGAAGTTATGAGACACTTTTATAGATCATGTAGTCGCAGACGGGCGTTATTCAATACCTTAGTACATCTTATAGTGTTATTAGAGTCTTACTTACAACCTAAGTTAATATGACCGATGAATCAATAAGCAAAACAAAAACTGTTAATTAGAACGTAAATACTTAATAAAAATCGATACTTTTACTCAATATAGACATAATGTTAGTATTGTTGTATTTAAAACCGAACTTCACGTATATTGTGTAATTTTGCGAAAATTAAATACGGTGGACCACAATTTAAAAAATATTATTATCAGATAAATATGCAAAGGATCAGAGGCCCTTTAAAATTTTGTTAGTAATACATATAGTTATTGACAGTGTAATTAATTTCGCCATCATAAATCCGCAGATAACACCGGCATCAGTGAACTAAAATAATTATTTGCTTTTATTTATCCGCCATTACATTTCACTTCAAGCTGTCACAGTGCAAGCTTACAAATAATAATACAAAATGGAAACATGTGCAACCAAAGCAGGCAGGGCTAAGGAAAAAATGTGCAATTACCTTCTTGAGTGTTACAAATATTGACTTTAAATGCTAATATACCATCTAAAGCTGAAAGTATCATCTATATAGCTCTACACTACTACTCAAACAGTTAGTAGTCGCTTATTTGGCACCCTTTTAAATCCTAAGTTGTTAATCAACGCTATTACAGCACTACTTTAGCGCTCTTCTACTACAACAGTTTGTAGTCACCTATATGCAACCCATATAGCTCCTAAAGAATTAATTAACACTATTATAGCTCCACTATACCGCTCTTATGTCTCTTTTTTTATCCGCTAACCCTACTGTAGCACTGTTATAAATCTTATGGTGATAAAATTTGTGCCCAATCCGGGGTTAAAACGGGGTTATAGCCGGCTATAACTCCTATTTTAAGAGCACTAACAACACCTAAAGAGTAAATAGGCGCTTATATAAATCTCTTCTAACCCTTAAATTTAGCGCCTAATGTTAGTTGGGTAGGATCACATTTATGGACATCGGTATGGTTCAGTGAACCTCGCCCGACCAGTCTACTGATGCAATTCATTGCTTGCAAGACTTATAAGTGTGCAGAGCAACTTTCAGGGCTACTTTTCAATTTTAGACAGCCTTCTTCTGATACTAATTACAGTCGTTAAGTGCTTGGGTTTTTGATGCTGGTTGTAGGTTGCATAAACATTGCATGTTTGTTAGATGGCAAGACAGATAGATTAATCATCGCGAAAACATACATTATGTATTCGTGAATAATAATTTACTGTTAACTTACAAGAACTTGCTTTGGTTATAATGTTTCAGGATTCTTATTCTACGTTAAAAGGTAAGGGTCAATGTGGTTGGCAACTGTCAAACGTTTGCATAGATGGCGCCATCATAGCTTGCCCCTTGCTCTATGAGATTTGGCTTAAAGGAATGGCATCCAGGGTATTAAAGAAACAAAAAATTGACATAATTCTAGGGATAGACAGGGCCATCATAGCGATGGCGCCATCTGCTAAAAATTTCCGCCGGCCAACCCTATTTGACCGGAAACTAAGGATTTTATAACCTGAAAGTAAGTCGTGTACAAGCAAGTAGGTACATTCAAAAATATCTGAACTATGCAAACGCTTTGGCAATATTAAAATATATATGATATACTTAACACCTAGTCTGCTACAATACATTTGATAACAACTGGATCTTTATATGGTGGCAATTAAGTTAATACTTAGTTTTAGCGCTACGTAGGTCACTCGATAAGTTTTGAGATACAGAAAAACTATTCAAGATATTAGCACTATTTATATTACATTTTTTCAAAATAATCTCTATCATTCTATATTCATAGTTCCATTCATCTAAACCAACTTTGAAAACATTTTTGCCAGTCTTGATCCGATAGGACAGAAATCGCAACTTCATCAGTTTGTTAGAGCAAACGCGGGATCTAACGACAACAGAGCTTCCTCACTCCAAGATATTGATGTAGGATTATATTAACGCCCCCCGAATTGACCGCTAGGATCTTCTCTATGTCCTTGTATGTTATTCGTGGATCTTCTCGCACCAACATTTCAGTAGTCCACACGTTTTCTGCAGTTACTGCTGTTTGCGGGCGACCACTTCGGTGGTCATCTTCGAGGCTGGTTTTACCCCTTTTATATTCGTTGAACCATCTGTTGCCCGTGAAGGAGCAGAATCTCCTAACGCTGACTGCAATCGTTGCAAACACAATTGTTCAGATAAACCAAATTTAAAATCATAAAATATCATAGCACGCAAATGTTCGCGGTTAAGCTCCATCGTTTCAAAGAAAAAACGCGGGAACCGTTTTGGAAAAATTACTGTAACATATTCATTTTTTAAATTAGAGCGAATCGGCAACTTGTGTTCTATTTCTAAATAAATTTGCTTTTTAAAAACATATAATTCAGGTGCGTTCCATTTTCGAATTTCGAGCATCTCAAACAGTTACTATTAAGTTTCTTAAATTACAAGTATTACAACTAATAACCGTAACAGTAATAACCCTGTCCGAAAGTTCCGGTCAACATATTGCTAAGTTTTCACTTTCTTTCGTATGCCACTCACGAAAGTCGCGAGTGGAATGCTAATCATCCGCAAGATCGGCTGCGGACCGGTTCAAAAGGTGTTTTCAAAACATCTTTGTCTAAGTATCAAACAATAGTGAGGCTGCGTGTCAAATCGAGATGTTATGGTATGCAGGTCTACGAGTACACTATACCTAATACATCCTACTAAGGCAACGGCAATCGGGTCAAACACATTTCAGAATAATAAAACCGGGCAAGTGCGAGTCAGACTCGCGCACGAAGGGTTCCGTACCATAAAGCAAAAAAAAAACGGAAAAAAATGCAAAAAGAAAACGGTCACCCATCCAAGTACTGACCACGCCCGACGTTGCTTAACTTTGGTCAAAAATCACGATTGCTGTATGGGAGCCCCACTTAAATCTTTATTTTATTCTGTTTTTAGCATTTGTTGTTATAGCGGCAACAGAAATACATCATCTGTGAAAATTTCAACTGTCTAGCTATCACGGTTCGTGAGATACAGCCTGGTGACAGACAGACGGACGGACGGACAGCGAAGTCTTAGTAATAGGGTCCCGTTTTACCCTTTGGGTACGGAACCCTAAAAAGGTCCCTTTTGTGGACAAAACAAGGAAAGTTAACGTCTCGGGTCCATTTATCACGTTTTTATTATCTGGGTACTGAAAACATATAGCCGGTCAAAGAAGTTTGTCACTAGCAAAAGGCGCGCAATTTAAATTTTCTATGGGATGATTTGATTACCCTTCGCGCCTACATTTTTTAAATTTGCCGCTTTTCTACAGACGGAAATGGCTTGACAGACTTGAATATTCATATCGATCATAATATAACAAACACATTATTTTACACTTCCTCATACATTGCCTATATTTCTTTAAACAGGCTGATTTATTATAACTCATAACATAAAGCTGATGAAAGGTAATACGATAGAATACCTTGATTTCCATAGAGCGTGAAGTTGTGGTTTACTGGTTTACCGCCAAAGCGAGAACTCACCGGAAGCGGATGTGAACGATCCTACTCGAAACTTATTTTACTGATCATAAACCATTTTCTTAGACCCTGGTAAGTTAACTTTGTCAGTAGGAAAAGGCACGAAATTTAAAATTTGTATGGGGGATCTAATCGTCCCTTCCCGCCTCCATTTTACCCTTTTCTGATGACAGAGCCAACTTGCCAGAGTGCTATTAATAGTACATTATTGTCGAGGCTCGGAAGTAGCTACTTGCAGGCTGAGGATTCGTTTTAAACGGACGACCTTGGGAGTCCGTTTAATTGAATCCGAAGCCAGCAAGTAGCCTTCCAGCCGAGTCATATATAGTGCTTTTCTCAAAAATGGTGCAAGAAATATAAATATCATAGAAATATTTTACAAAACCAACGTTCTTACGTATATATTTTCACAGAAAAAAGCCCTTGCCGCCTTTTTATTTTTTAATAAAAAAAATTGAAGTGTATTTTAGCGATGGGCGAGTCGAGTTATCTGATTCGAATAATCCGAATCAACCTACAGATGAGTTGATTCGAATCAAGACTATTGGCAATCCGAATCAACTCGGCCACTAAACTGACTGGTAACTTGGTATCCGATCCGCTGACTCGGCGAATGAATCGTCAATTCACCAACTCTCCGAGCCGAGTCAACACTACGCTAAGGCCATTCAAAAATAAACCTTAATTCGATAGCCCGAAGGTTCTTTTTACAACAACTGCCGCTTGATTCGCCATCCCGAGTCGAGTTCACTGCTAGTATGGCCATTGAAAAATAAACCTTAATTCGGTGCCCTGAAGGTTCTGTTTACAACAACTGCCGCTTGACTCGTTTGCGGCTCCGCGGCCCGTGACCTTGTCGCGAACCACGCAAACCGTCGAGTCGAGTCAGTTCGAATTTCAACTCGGATCAGTGGCCGAATCGATTCGAATGATTCGAATCGAAAAAAAGTGGACTCGTCACATCGCTAGTGTATTTTTCTGCCGAAAATACGCCAAACTATTTGAGACAGCTAAAAAGTCGCGGTACTAATCATCTGTTTGGCTGTTTAATGGGCCTGTGCCTTCATTTGATATGGCCATTTCAACTTTTAAAAAGTTTGGAACTCGACAAATAATGGAATTTGTATGCAACATTGCAGTCCCAAAATCAGGACTGCAATGTTTTAAACTTTTTAATTTTTGACTGACCATAAACTAATACGCGCTTCGCGACCTATTTTTTAGACGGCAAAGTCGACTTTGCCGTCCATTTTTGAGAAAAAATTATTGTCGAATCAACTCTCTATTAAGTAAGCTTAAAATTAAACCAAATTAATTTACATCAAAGCACAGATTAAATTTATTGTAGCAATATATTTATCTGCATGCATGCTTGTCACGTTTCGAACTGACCCGCGTTGCCAAACAATCGCCAATTGTTTTTGATGTGGCAACATTGGTCATGGCGGGAAAATGCAAAATCAAAATGGCTGCCCTAACCTCTAGCATATATAAATTAATCGAAATTCGTCCTTAAATACTGGATAATAACGACGACGTTGTCGGCATTTTTATTTTTGTATTGTTTAAATTTCTATAGAGCCAATCTATAAGGTGGATGCGGCGGTCTACAAAAGGTGCGATGCAACGTGCATTTCAATGATATTTTTGTTTGAAACCTCGTTAGGTTTCATAAAGTAGGTTTATGTAACGCTTTGTTACGTATTGTACTTGGGAATATGGTTTGCAAATGCATTGAATTTTAAATGGGTAATAGTTTCAAGGCTGAGTTTATTGGCAAATAAACTGCATATTTTTTAAATGTCATTCTCAGCAAGTTTGTTCACTGTAATTATGCCTTATCACGGTTATAGGTACTGTTAAAATAAATCGAATAGGTATTTTTGGCGTCCTTTAATCGTGCGCAACAGTGCGCATACCTATAATACTCTGGCAAGGCGGCTTTGTCAGTACAAAACGGTGGAATATTTCCTAAGGGTATTTACATGATTTATTATAATAACTCAAGATATGTTCACTAGAACTGCAAACTAGTTCGCCGGCATGTAAATAAATTTCCTGCAAAAAATAACTTTAATAGCGACAGACTAAACTCAATGTTTGCTCACGACATCCGGGCTCCTGTTGCTACGACAGCAATCTTCCAGCGTAGCACTATCTATGTTGCTGCTAAAGTGTTTAATACGTTGCCAGTAGAAATTAAGTCACTCAATGACTTGAAATTTGTGACAGCACTTAAAAAATTTGTCATTGAGTTATGCCCCTACAGCTTAAGTGAATATTATAATATAAACGGTTAGTTAATAAGTAGGTATGTAAGTAAATATGTAGCTACACCCACTGGGTAAAATTGTATTGATTCTCACTGTATTGCCTAACATCAACATGTACACATACAATTTATGGCTTATGAATAAAAAAATAAAAAAAAAATGTTATAGGCCTTCCAAAATTGAAGCGCTTACCTTGTGACAAATTGTACAAGTTGCCTTTAGTCGCACCGGGGCAAGCCAGATATGTACACATCTCTACAGAGCTCCCACTTACCGAAAGAGAAAGACACAAGTTCATGTTTAACAACGAGTATGACAAAGATGAATAAAAGTCGAAAATTATATAATAATATGCCGTATTTTCATAGGAATATGACGTTCACCTAGCAATGCACGCACGAGAACTTTCCAAAGTTGCGAAACTTTCCACATGAGAAATTCTCGGTAACTTCTGAGAATGTTCTCGAGAACGAGAATTTATTTATTTATCGTAGTTTATACCATGAATATTCACGATAGTTTAGGTGTAGTCCTTACCCCCAGAAAATTCCGACTTTTGGTCGTCCGCTTCCGGTCAGAAAAATGTATGACGGCCCGGCCAAACGGTCAGACTTAGGTGGGGGGTGCTCGACCAAATGTCATAGAGGGACCCTAGCAGTTTTTGACGCCGCCATTTTTTTTCTATATGGCCGACTTTTTTTTAAACATTTTGAATTTTGTCCTAGCGCGCTGAAATTTTGGTCACGGAATCTCGGGGTCCCCTAGATACCTATGAAAAAATTTTTTTTGGTAAAATACTACAATTGCGGGAAAACTGGCCACTTTTATTTTGTATGGCAACTTTTAAACGGTGCGTGATAGGTGGGGGGTGCTCGACCAAATGTCATAGAGGGCCCCGAGACAAAACAAACTGCATTAAAAAAAAACAAAATGGCCGACTTTTTATTTTTATTTTTTCAAGTTGGTCCGAGCGCGCTGAGATTTGGCATGGCGAGAGATAGAGGCCTCTAGATTCTAATAAAAATTTTTGGAAAAAATTGTCGAAAGTCGAAATGTTCTCTGATATAAAGTGAGAATTTAAGCAACTTATTGGTAAATTTATCACATCAACAAAATAGCTAACTGTAATAGACAGTAATATATGCATAATAACATTTAGTTTTAAGTTATGCCTATTTAAACTTTATTTCAAGTATATTTTCTTGTTTAAACAATAATTTCCATGTTGCAGGAATGTTCTGAGAACATTCTCGAGAACGTTTCCGCTTTTTGGGAATGTTCTGCAATTTGTACATTGCTACGTTCACCTACCTAAAAAAATGTTACTACTACCTAATATTTGGGTTGGGTACCACCACCACCTATGGTGGCGATCCACACTCTGTCGATGCAGAGTCTAGCCTTAGCCGAGGAACTACAGGTACAATTCTATATTATATATATTTATTATACTTACCTAGGTCAATACCTAGATGCATAGGTACGCCATACAACGATTACACTGAAACAGGTGGGGTGCATACCAGCTACCACTTGTACGTTATAATTGTTATAAATTGATGTACCCTGATATTCTGTTATGATAAAAACTACCCTATTTCACTTAGGGTCGGTGGCACCCAGTGGCGGATTTCCCATAAGGCACAGTAGGCCCGGGCCTAGGGCGGCGAGATATTAGGGGCGGCAAATTGTGACAAAAAATTCGCTGATGATAACAAAAAATAACTCAAAATTAGGCGAGGCAACGAATTCTCAAAAAAAGCTACCTATAGAGAGAAATTCTTGAAGCACAATTTTTGACGTTGTACCTAACTTTATTTGGACTATCTAGGAGGTGAACATATCAAAAGTCCCCGGCCTCCACACTTGTGCGCGAATCGCGGCGCGAAGCCGCGAACGCGAGTGTGGCGTCGATTTCGCATATTGTTGACGCCTTCACGCCTTGTTCCCCGTTTATAGGGTTCCGCCGTACCTCAAAAGGAAAAATCGGAACCCTTATACTCGTGCGTCTGCATGGCTGTCCGTCTGTCATAGCCTATTTTCTCCGAAAGTGCTGGACCAATTAAGTTGAAATTTGGCACACATATGAAAGTTTTTCAAACTATCGTGTTACATATCAAATCAAAGAGCTCATTGTAAGAATCTCAAATATTTTATAAATAGTTAACAGTTATTCAAGAAAATTGGCAAAAAAAATGTTTTTCTTATGCTTCTTTTTTAGATTTTTTGAATGTTTTTTAGGTACATAAAAAGTCAATGTTATTAGTAAAACTGTCACTAAAAATGAATAAGTATTTGCTTATTTTTTTCGTAAAACCTACGTTCCTGTCACAAGGACGTATAGTTTCTGAGATATAAATAGCGAAAAACCCCCCTACTTTTGATATGTTCACCCCCTAACGAGTTCAAAAAAGTTACTAAGTAAAAAATGTGTCCCAAGCATTTCCCTCTATAATATATCTTTTCGTTGCCTGATCTAAATGTAGTCAATATGATGGATGCTGATGCTGAGAAAGGGGCGGCTACAGGGCTTGGGGCCTAGGGCGGCAAAGACTGCAAATCCGCCACTGGTGGCACCAAACTGTTCGCATCGTTTTGAAGAGTTCGCAAATTTTATGTATGGATAGTTTCATAGTACGAGTAATGGTAACATTCCATTTCTAACCGCTGCTGCGGGCGCGCCGGCTGACGTTAATCGGTCTGTCAAATTCAAATGTGGTTGGTGCAACTGGCCCTTAATTTTCCAATTTTCACACATTGGAGAAACGCTTTAATTATAGATGTTTTAGTCAAAAAATACAAGCACTTACCGCATTAGAAACGCAACTAAAAACTATAGATTCGTTAAACAATAGTGATCTCAGCAGTATTCTCACGATGTGTTAAAAAGGCCTTGACAGGCCCCATAAGTGGTACACACGTAAGACGTAATGTCGTATTGGTTCGTGATAGGGAGGGTATATATAGAGTTATGTCTTAAATGAGGTCAACGAGCTATCTAATAATAGGTAGTACATTACGATACACGTGAAAAAAGTAGGAAATTCGCAACGAGGGGCGATAAATTGAAACACAACCGAAGGGAATGTTTTTAATCGACACGAGTTGCGAATTTAAAATTTTCGCACTTGCATTGTAATTTAGCTACTATTATACATTATAATAAAACGAAGTGGCCTATTGAGCCAAACGCTCGTTGATGTCTTTTGTTCTATTGTTTTGTTTTGTCTTATGCCCGCGGCTTATACTTTTCATTTGATTATAGTTTGGTCTACCAAAAAAACTATTTTAATTTTTTTTACATGACCTACCTATTCGTACTCTTTAGTAAATTAAATGATACAATAAGCTATCAGATACCTAATCGTCAATACCTCGCAGTTTGGTTCGTATCAATGATTTGTACCAGATCGGCTCACAAAAACCCCGTCATTTCACTTTCTCACTGATGAGAATAGGTCATTGCATCATCGAACTGAACCTTTGTGAGAATATCTGTCGGAAAAACATTTTAGGCCGCTTATCTAGGCAGTGTGACAAAAATTGTTTTAATTGTGATCCAATTCACACGTCATTTTTTACAAAACTTTAAGCGTATCTTGATTAAATAGGATTCAATCTTATACTCGTACCTTTAAACTTTAAATTCTTGTATATTATTACCAAATACCACGTTAAAAAAACGATCTAGCTATAAAACGATATATTTAGCTGGAAAAAGGCGCATTTTTGAGTTTTAATATGTATTCCGAGCAAAGCCACAGAATAAATAATAGTACTAGGTACAGTACAGAAGACTCACTCTCTAACAAAACGCGTCTGTCACGATCAGCACAGATATGGCCGCTAGGTGGCGACAGCGCGAAGCGCGACTTATGGCAAACCCCAAAATTGGGGTCGAACGGATGGACTTTTAGCTACCTGTAGTAAAGCGACGAAATCGCGGAGTGAGCCACGCCTGGCAAAGCTCCCAGATATTGAAATTGATACTCGATTTACAGTACACAGGCTTAATTTCCCTTAAAGCATGCCTCAAAACTCAGTGTCATAGATATTTAGCAAATCAATAAAAAACAAATTAGTGGTGAGACACAGGTTTAGTTAAAGTAGGTACGTACAACCGTAACCGTAAAACTACGTGATGTGATGGTGTCAATATGTTATGACTACTCGTGAAAAAACCGCGGTTAGAATAAAGGTAGGGCTACCACATCAGCAACTTTCTTCTTTCTCTATGCTTGTGAGATTCGTTGGTCATCCTTTAATTACCAAAGATCATTAAAACGCAAAACGCGTCGCGTGTCCTTTCCTACTTACTTTTCCCTGTAACATTATTCCGCGATGTTAGTATTCCGCGAATACCGTAAAACGCGAAATCTCATTACCATTTGACTACACACCTACTCCCATTACCATCTACACATCTATCCGATCACGAAGTGCTTGTACTATTGTATTCCCGTTGCTTCTTAGACCTCAGAACTAGTACAATATGACCCGCCAAAACAGAAATATTAAAACGGTACCGTACTGCTTTGGTGAAGCAGACAGTACAAGATTAAAACTAATTGCTATACCCTGTCCGGGTTCATGTTCACATATGTGTGTGTGTGTACCTTGTATACTTATAATGTTGTGCATGATTGCAATGATTAAATGATTAAATGATTAAAATGACGGGAGCCAAGTTCAATACCGTACTGCTTCACCAATCAACAAAAGACTGCCAAGGTTTAGATAGATCATCGGACAACTAGAATAAATTGAAGATCAAGACTAGCACGTTTTTACCAACAATATTTGGATAAGAGTAGTGTCTTTTAATCTGATGGTACAATATAAAATTGTGCTATTGAACAATATGAACAGAATGCCAAGGATGTAAGGACTATGTAGGTAAGGCCAGGGGTGCGACACTCCTGAGATCGGTCAAACTCGGCTCCGCTCGGCTCAGCATTGCTCCGAGCAATTATTAGGGTTGGCACCACTTGACTTCCTTCTGCGTGCACGACCACAGATAAGATAATCACTTGAATTTTGACAACCCTAAATAGCCGAAAGGGATAGTGTCATATATTAGAAAGGGATAGCATGACTCGACCCTGAACCGCTGTCAAACTTCGGTTTTATAGGAAGTTTCCTTTCTGTACGGTAGTACTATTATTTATTCTGTGGTAAGGCTCTGTGAACTATGAAATGTACATAACTGCATTTAAGTGTCCCTTAACATTGTGAACACTTGTATGTAGGTATATTACTCGTATAGGTACTAATAGAGTGTGGGCGACATGCTTGCTAAACCGCTAAAGTTGCAAGTATCCATAGACTACAATAACAGCTTATCATCACGCGTAAATATTAATAAGTTTTTGACAAAAAAACATTTTGGGTACAAGCTTTTATCGCTGATTGTACTTTTAGTGAATAGAATCAGGCGTTACTTTGCGGAAATCAATATTTTTATTTATTATTTATTTATTTATTTTTATTTCTTTGCGGAAAGTAATATTTTGGTTTTAATGACTGTACTTTTCTTACGACAGACAACTAATACTCATTGAGACGATTCTAAAGACCCCAAACACATTTAGGTTGCGTTGTTTCATCACAGAGTTCCTATGGCCACCTCCTGTCTGCATCATCAGATCAGCTCAATGGTACCATAATAATAATAATAATAAGCCCGCAGGGCAGCTTGTGGCGAGCTGTTGGGAAGTAACGACCCCACGGACCCGAGTGCTCCCGAGAGTCGGTCAGGGTCTCCGTCTCCGGCGTGTCTTCGTCGGTCGGAGTGGACCCCAAGGGGACCCGCAGGACTCTCAGCTCTGGCTTGCCTTAATTGGCCGTCCAGAGAGGAATCGTTAGAGCTATATGCTCCAGGGGTGGAAGTGAAAGATGCATAAGACGCGAGTTGGCACAGTGGCTGTTAACAGCCACTGGGTAGAAAGCGGCGCACACCTCTCGACACCCCTGAGCCGCTCACACCGATGTTGCTCCTGGTGGTCTTCGCGACGGCAGTTTCAGGGGCCCATCTAGTTAGCGGCAAGTCACCGCCTGCCTCGATAACTTGTGTAAACATTGTTATGGCAGGTGTCCGTACGTCTTTGTAATAACCCAGTCTCATAGTCCACCCAAACTTCAATCCATAGACCGGTATACTGTTCTCTTTTTCTACAATAGTCCCAATGCCTGCTGAGACCGGTTCATGGGTGTCTATTGTTGCACCTGTGAACGGGTTCCAGCAGGCGTTCTACATGACATAAAAACTCTCCAAGGGGCCTCTACGTGTTGGATCTGTGTCCCCACGCAAGCCTATAAAAAAAAACCGGGATTTACAGGCCCGTGATTCCAAAAAAGGAGATACAAATAATAATAATGGTGACATTGTCATCCGATTTATATATACATATGCATGTAAAATTTCAGCTCAATCGGAAATTTGCAAGACAGACAGACAGACAACGGTCAGGTGAAAGTAAATAAAAGCTTGTAAAAAACAGATCTCAAGATCACTCTCAATACTGGTTCGCTTAAGAATCTTAAGACTAGTCGGTAAGCGATGTTGCTACCGCGATAGCTCTCAATGTCACGACCACGACCATGTTATGTGGGCAGAACGCATGGAGATGACTGGCGCTTTGCAAAACGTAACATCATGCTGGGTGTCAATGGCCTGAGATACTCATTATCATTACCTGCATTGTTGCTTGTTACTAAGCATTATGATATGATGAAATAGTACAATGCAAGAGTACGACGAACGAATATTACGATGCAATTGAGAAAAATAGGAAATTCGCAACGAGTGGCGACGACCGCGACACGAGTTGCGAATTACCTATGTATCGTACAACGTTGTACAGTACATATGGCCCTTTAAATTTTCGACATAGTTACGTAATGTGCCTATTATCGCACTAGTGCGGTAAAGTAGCACTATGTGTACCTACTGTAAAGCGTATTACTTAATTTGTAATGTTTATACCTAACTACAAACTACAATATATCCGACAATTCAAGACACATAAAATCAAGATTTTTTTTATTCAAATCAATTACTTAGTAATTTTTAATTAAATGAATAATGTTAGTAGATTTCACATATGTAGGTATATGTCATGATCTGCTCCTACTTAAAGTTTCGAATCTAAGTTTGATGGGATGTCTGTTCTATTATATATTAATAGAAAGGATTTAGGATTACGACATTAAAAGGCTTTTAGATACCCATCTAAATTAGATAAAGCAATTAACACCTACGTAAATGTTAATTAGGCATCGTTATCTGTCGTCATACGCAGGTTATACAATTTAAATTGAATTCAAAACAAACATAATAATAAAAACAAATATACCACATTTCGTAAGCTAAGTGTTGCCGTAAACAAACAACATCCCGTGATAAAATCTCAATAGCGTAATTTGGACTTTACCCACGATTCAAACAATAAAAAGTATAAAAACACTGAAACATTATGAATAAATGTATACCTATCGAAGTTTTGTGGTCTCTAATAATAGTAATAATAGATACAATCCCATAACGCGTGAAGAGCGGCCATTATAAGCTGAGAAAGCGGTCGAAGGAATTGGTGCATATTATCAATTGGTCACTGACGTAATGTTGTGTAAGAAGATAATCCTATGGATGTTTTAATTGGCCCGGCGGCGTGGAAAATCGGACCATAATCGATGAGCACCCGTGGAAATTAAGGCACCATTGCATCGAATAAAAAGGTTTGATTGAGGTCAAGGCTGGCTTAAAATCTTAAGTAAAAGTAAAAATAACAACAACATATGTACGTTAAAATAATAGGAAATTCAGGGTATGTTTAACGTTAACATATAAGAAGAAGAATTAGACATAATCAGTTTTGGACAATTTTGACTACCATTATTTTAACCATTATTTATTTGTCATTAAAGGAAGCAATAAAGTTTCGTTTACATTAATCGACATTGTATGTATAAAAATAGAATAATATTCACTAATCCAGATTACCTACACGATACATTAAGGCTAAGCTGGCAAGCCGCCTACTCAGGCATACACCGTTAAGTTTACTGTAGTTTCTCATTTATAGAAGTAGATAGACGTCTAAACATTCAAACAATAAATATTTATAAATAATTAAAATTAAAATATTCATAGTCCTTTTTCATCTTTCCAGATAATATGGTGCGTGGTGGGGTTGCTAGCAGTGCTCTGCTCTCCAGCCAGCGGCCACGGTCGCCTCACTGAGCCCCCCTCCCGCGCCACCGCGTGGCGGTTCGGC
This sequence comes from Cydia fagiglandana, assembly GCF_963556715.1. NCBI lineage: Eukaryota > Metazoa > Arthropoda > Insecta > Lepidoptera > Tortricidae > Cydia > Cydia fagiglandana. Next base: position 12,048,730 of record NC_085951.1, read on the forward strand.
TTCGACACCCCCCACAACTACAACGACCACGAGCTGTACTGCGGCGGCTTCACGCGGCAGTGGAAGAAGAACGAGGGGAAGTGCGGGGTCTGCGGGGACGCCTGGGACTCCCCCGTGCCCCGCGCCCACGAGCTCGGCGGACGCTTCGGGAAAGGCGTCATCGTACGAAGATACGCCCCTCAAGACCCCATCACAATCAAAGTTGAACTAACCGCCAATCATTACGGCTTCTTCGAATTCAGAGTCTGCGAGGAACCCAAAGCCACCACCCAGGAATGCTTAGACAAAAACGTCCTAAAAATCGACGGGAGAGACGGCACCAAATACTACCCGCGCGACGGAAATAAAGTTTACGAGATGAAGTACCGCTTGCCAGAGGGCCTGGAATGCGCGCACTGCGTGTTGCAATGGCGGTATATAGCCGGAAATAACTGGGGTACCTGTGAGAACGGGACCGGGGCAGTGGGTTGCGGGCCGCAGGAGGAATTCAGAGCTTGCGCGGACATCGCTATTGGAGATCGCTTCGTGACTACTACAAGAAGGCCGAGACCGAGCTACGTGCCGCCTGGCAGACGGCCAACCGTGCCAGTGCCAGAAGAAAGCACGTCCAGCAGCGCGTGGTACGGCGTCGTCGTGGCGGTCGTCGCGCTGCTTGTCGCTGTGTCCGTCCTCGCCGGCTTCTACCTGTACTACTACAGAGGAGGCATGAGAATCAAAAGCTTCTTGAAGAAAACCCCCCCGCCCGCGCCTGTCCCGCCCCCGCGACACAAGCGATCTTCCCTTTCGAGAGAACACCCACCAGAACTGACCACACCTAAAGTAGCCACGATCTCCGACTCGGGCTTCGAGACAGTAGATCTCAGAGCGAAGTAGACTTAAAATTATTACCTAACACTGCCTTTAATAGTGATATTTTTAGTGTGAGTGACTGTGTGAATAAGACTATGGTTCAAAGTGAATCTGTGAAGAAATGAGATTTTGATACAATTCTGATCACTGTCGTGGTTTCCATGTTTACGTGGAAATCTGATGGTTATTACTGGTTTTATTAAAACTTGACCATAAATACGCCAATACGACATACGCCAATAAAGTACCATATGTATTTCCGTTGCGTTATATATTCTCAGTCTAGGGTTTAAGAAAGTCATTAAGAAAGGCTTGGTAATAATAAAATAGCTAGGTAAAAGTCACTAAAAATGTTAAGTGGAAAACACGTACCTAGAAGTTGATAAAGTCATAGTAAATTTTGCCGTATTTCTGGTCAAGTTAAACCGGTAACAGTATTAGTGTTCGGTTTTGGACTGACGCCATGGCAAAGGCTTATAAAATCACTTGTTATTACACATCAATGCAGCTTTAGGTAGTCGTTATAAGAAATTGACTTGTATTACTTTTTTCAAATATTGACTAAGTTGCGCCTTACGTATATGGTCCGAATAACCCGTAGGTACCTATTAATTTTGCTCTTTTTATTGATCAACTCGTTTCGCTTGTCTGTTGTTAAAGTTGTAGTTGTAACATAAAGACATTTTACGTTCTTATGCTCTTAGAATTAGAGTCTAAGTTCATTAATCAATAAGAATGCAATGACTATACTAAATGTTCGATCGAGTATAAGTAGTTTAATATAAAAACTGTGCCAACAATGCAGCTGACCTTATATAGATCAAGTGTTTTTAAAGCCTGCGCCACGGAGGCTAAAGTACTTGATGTTATGTTAAGTAAGTATAGTTTTAATTAGCTGACCTAATTCAATTTTTGTAAATTATATTTATGTTGTTAAATTAAATGAATTTGGGTATTCATGTCACTCATTTGTGCAGCTGACCCTGCCCCCTACCCTCTACCGCCCTGGCGGCGCCTTTGACGTGATGTAAGATGCATTAAAACTACGTGTATCTATAGGTATTTGACCGAAGGGCCCACTTCTTGAAATATCGTTATCTTCTTGGATCGATCAGTTGGTTGCTACTTAATTAGCTAGCAACTATCTAAAATCGCATGTCATTTGTTGCAACTTTTGTAGAAGCTTTTTAAGACGATTCATGATAGTATTAATACGTAATAGCTCAATAAATAGCTTAATTTTCATAAACCCCGACAACATTTATGATAGGAGCGCCATCTAGTGCATAGACGCCATAACCGCTACCATCATCTATTTCGTATTTATTGGGAATTGGGATCATTGCAACCAAGCCCCCTACTCTGTCTGTTCTCTTTCACGGCGCAGAAACTAGTATCATTTCTCTCTCCTTGCTCTTTTAAAAATGCCGTTTGTCAAAAAAGGACAACCATACTGTTGACAAGATGGACTTCAAATCCAAGTGTCCCCTTTTTAGGCGACCCAGGTTGTGCATGTGTGCGTAAAAACGTATATGTGTGCTCTTTTAGGGATGTGAAAAGCCGATTTTAATCACGTTATATATCGATAAACGCTATACAGCGGAATGAAATAGCGATTATTGAAGCTTCAATATCTTCGTTAAACATAAACATAATTGTCATAATTGAAATGCTAATGGATAATGAATATATTATAATGTAATAAAATAATTCAATTATTGCGGACCACCTATTTTAGTAGGTATTTATGTATTTTAATTAAATATCTGAACTTTCCCTTGGTTCTCTCCTGGGGCGTGACTATAAAATTGTGATATGATAACCACAATAAAGAAAAAAAGCGTTGTTGTTCATTTTAGGTATAGTTAAACCTTTGAAGTAAAATTAAAATTGCAAGAAATGTCGATAGTTTATCGATATGACTTTATCGACATGGCTACAGCAAAGTGGGTCGCTTTGTTAATCGTACACTAAACAAAAAGTGGTCCCACTGACAGCTCGCTTGGAAGGTATCTGTATATATTCTTATATCTATGGTTAAAATTGTTAAATTAGTCGTTACCGCCATCTAGCCGAGAATAGGCCAAAGGTAATGGCACCATCTATTCGAGAATGACTTTTTCTTGGCCGTCCGAGGCACGTTTTTTTCTTAGACTTTATTTATCTTATACGGAGTTATATATATCTCTAAATATCATGGAAATGTTCATTTTACTTCATCTGAAACAGTGCTGCCATCTAGTAGATGGCATCTACACGTCCAGCGAAACGAAACGAACGAAACCATTGAATGGTGGCCTTTTAGTATTTATTTTTCCTGGCACCATTTTTACAAAACGTCACTGTCAGAGAATCGACCTAACCAACGACAACAAACGTGCTGTAAAAAGCCAAAAAAGAGCCGAAATATCTTGTTTCACCCCAAAAAAAAGGGCTCTATAAATGAAAAATGGCGGGCCGGCCACAGCACATGCATGACGGTGGAATTGTTGAACGCCGGTTGCGTCCTATTTACGGTAATACGAGTGTGAAAATGAGTTATATTTTCAGAGTTCGCTCCCTGGGAGACGGTTGTTTTTCAGGTTATTTTTGTGCTTTCTAGATTGGTTGGACAATGGGAATAATAAGAAGGCCCTCCAAGAGGCGGAGAAGGTGCTTAAAAAGAGTCCTTCGCTGCAAGCGGCGCGGGCTCTGAAGGCCCTGTCGCTTTTTAGGTTAGGAAAGTCGCCGGAGGCTCACTCGGTACTGGAGGCGCTGGCGGAGGAGAAGCCGAGCGACGACACCACGCTGCAGGCCATGACGATATGCTACAGGGAATGCCAGCAATGTAAGTTTCGTAAAAATGCTAGTACAGTCAGATAAGTAACGTAAGAATCATATCTATGCATGAAAGCCTATTACGCCGACTGTACCGTATCATATTCAAGTTATGCTCATAGATTCTGACCCTGCTAACTTTACACAAACTTGGCATTTAACAATACATACATATCCATATAACCTCCATACCACAGAATAAATAATAGTACTAGGTACAGAAGACTCACTCTCTATAGTTCGTTTTTTTAGCATTAGAAAGAACTTGCAAGAAGGTAAGCGATCTTGACATGTCTTTTAATTAAAAAACGCTTTTTAAAAATCAATAACTATTACTTATGAAAGCAGAAGAATATAAATGATCGTATTAGATTCATAATTGTTACATATTTGCCGTAACTTATTTTTAAAATGTGTTTTTCAATTAAAAGACACATCAAGATTGTTTAGTTTACCTTATTTCTAATGCTAAAAAAACTAACTATAGTTGGCGACAGCGCCACGCGCGGCTTATGGCTAATGACCAAAATTGGTGTGGAACGGATGTACTTTTAGCTACCTGTAGCAAAGCAATGAAATCACGGAGTGAGCCATGCCTGTTCATACTTGATTCATGGAAACTTAGCATAGTCCTACTCTATTATTTAAATTTGACTACCTTGTTGGTAAGGTTTGGCTGAAATTTCCTTTAAAAGCCTGGAAACAAAGTTAATCTACTCTCAAAATTTGTATCCTAATTAAGATACCTATTAATACACTTCTGTAATGGAGCAACTATTATTTAGGATACTAAATCCAATATTTTGTCTCTAAAGAAACTATGCATCTAAATTTATTTAGACTAACGTGGATTGCTTGATTAAATAATGTGTTCATCCCCCAGTGCAAAAAGTATGCTCCCTCTACGAAGCCGCAGTGAAAGTGGACCCGACTAGCGAGGAGCTGCACTCCCACCTATTCATGTCTTATGTCCGCGTTGGGGACTACCGGGCGCAGCAGCGGGCAGCCATGACACTTTACAAGTTTGCACCTAAAAACCCGTATTACTTTTGGGCTGTCATGAGCATTGTTCTGCAGGTAACCTAAAAATCCCTACTCTTCTTATACCTTTATACGAGCAATTCTTGTTTATTTATATACATATATATATATATATATATATATATATTTCGGGGATCTCGGAAATGGTTGTAACGATTTCGATGAAATTTGCTATATGGGGGTTTTCGGGGGTGATAAATCGATCTAGCTAGGCCTTATCTCTGCGAAAACGCGCATTTTTTATTTTATATGTTAGTCGAGCAAAGCTTGGTCTCCCAGTTATTATTTTAAATGTGATAGTAAGTCTGTCAAAGCAAGCCAGTCTATATATATTCTCATGTTCTCATTCCCATTTCCTAAATCCTTATAAATCAAATGACGAAAAATCCTTGTGAAAAAAATGCAAGGATTTTGCTGCCAGACGTCATGTCAAATACTTCTCAAGAATTCATACAGGTGTAGTGCATAATACGTATACATAACGTACTAACGTGTCTTGCATTTTGTACTACAAATACTTGTAATATTAATATGTAATTAAAAAAAATTAATATGTAATTGTGATTTATAAATGAACCCAAACTTTAGTCCTTAAGTTAATGTTGTGTGCCCTTACAGGGCGTCATGGTCTGACTTGTATTTTATTGTATAACATCTGGATTTACTTATGTACATGACTTTACAACAAAATAAATGAAATGAAATAAAATGAAATGAAATGAACTTTTCCGAGAAAATATGATGGAAAACAATTACGCACTACATCTGTACTAATCAGGCATCTTCAAATATTCGAACCATATTATGATGACTCATTACTGCTGTTGTTACTCTCGGGTCGAATGATTGTCGAATGATTTGTAGCTCCGCTCACTGCACTGATGATGGTGTCTGTGTGTGAATTGCCTAATGAAAGTTCAGTACGGCACGGCATCGTGTAGAAAATGTCACGTAGTGCCATTGTTCTAATTGGAACATTTATTCCATATAGGTAAATGGCAACAATAAAGTGAGTCACACTTTTACTGCTGTGGTATTGGCATTTTAGATAAGATTCTATGGAATTTGCTAACAATAGCAACTATTATAGGCACCTGGCACCTTATATCTTATACACGGTGTAACATGAGGAAACCGAATAATTTTAACCACGCATTTCTGAGGTTAAAAGAAGTAAAAAAATTAATATGAGTTTAAGTCAATTTCGCCAAAAAAAATTTTTTTTTTTGGTTTGTTTTTTTTTTTTAATTTTTTGAATGTATTTGTACATAAAAAATAAATGTTATTGGTAAACTTGTCACTTAAAATTAGTTTTTAAATTTTTTTTTCGTAGAACCTACTTTTTGCAAAGTGTTACTTGCCACTTTTTGACATCTATCAATAAGGATATTTAGACTACGTCCCATAGCAGCAACATCACCATCAAAGAGGCCTTTTACACTATGTAACAATAAAAACTTGTTTTTTTTAAATTAATAATATCTCTGAAACTAGGCGAATTTCAAAAAAGTATATAGGACATTTTTGTCTCTAAATATGATCAGGAATACGCTGTTAAAATTATTCGGTTTACTCATGTTACACCGTGTAGATACCTATTATATGTATATTCCACTAAATCGGAAACTATGTCTGTATCTATCTATACTATGAGAAGTATTAGAACAAATTAAATTATTTTTAGAAAATATTTTGAAATGTTTTTATTTTAGTAGAAACACTACTATACAGCACTGCTACTACTATATAGCAGAGGACGCTGGTTCGATTCCAGCCTGGGGCACTGGAGGCCTTGGAGTATATGACATTTATATCAGTATCTGTTTGTTATCTTACACGGCTAAACTACAGGGAGACCCTGGGGCCCCTCATCCCCTGGAAGTGCCTAGAAGTAAGTCTATCTATTAAGCCCTTTTATTCAGAGTTAGAGTATGTCTCCAAGCTCAGTGTGCCGCTTGGCAATGGCCTCCTCCAGCTCTTTCCATTGGGGTCTCCCATCTTGTTTGAAACACATAATGGATACATTTTTCTACTTCAAGGCCAAAGAATCGGAAGACGCATCCAAACGCGGCATCCTCCTCGCCCTAGCTCAACGAATGGTCGACAACTTCATCTCCGAAAACAAAATGGAGGCCGAACAAGAAGCTCGCCTCTACATCATGATCCTCGAGCTGCAGGAGAAATGGGAAGACATCTTGAAGTTCATAGAGAGTCCGCTTTATGACAAACTTCTGCCTGGAGCTATCACCCAGGCGGTTATACCTTATTTGAAGAAGCTTAAGAGGTGGAAGCCGCTGAATCTCTTGTGCAAGGAGCTGTTGTATGATAATCCTGATAGGTATGTTTATTTTTAATATTTTTCACTATACATCATGATTCTGGTACTGCAGAAGTGGGAGGACATCTTGTAGTTCATAGAGATAGATCCCACTTTATGATAAACTTCTGCCAGAAGCCACTGCCCATGCATACAGTCCATACAGGCATTTGTAAAGCGACATCATTAACATTTTCTAAAACTAACATTACCATAAGGATAGATAATGTTGCTTTCTAGCAATAAGACCGTCTGCTAGCACATTACTATTTACTGCAGAAAGATGAAAGGGTTTAGAAGCTGGGATATGTTAAAAAGTCATTCATTTATTTATGCGCAATATAATCGATTGAAGTCTTTAAACGCTACGCTCATCGAGCACGGCGCGCTATCGTGAACCTAGTCGAAATGCACGAAGGTTAATATTTGGCTGTGGTTGTAGCCGAGCGCGTCAGTTGACATTTTTGGCGGTCAAATACACCGTGCTTTTTTTGTTTTCCGTTAATTTCAAGGGTGCATTCCTGAGCTTAAATAAGTAACTTTCTCAAAGACACCGATATTCAAATTAACTCCATTTCGGAGATAATTGATATTTTATTTTTTTCCTATAAGGCCTCTACAAGCGTGTACACTTGCCTTAGGGCCGGTTTACATATTAATTACTGTTTAGAATGAGGTCATACATTTGCTAATAAACTTAAGTACAATCTCGGTCGATCGATGTTCGAAATGACATTGATATGTCACAGATTTCAATTGTTTGGTTGAGTTAAATGTAATACCTGTCTTACAACAACGCGACATGCTACATTAAATTATTTTTTAAACTTAATTAAAAAAAAAACCAAAAGATATTTTTTTTTAATTAACTATACCATTTAGTTCTCTTAAACGTACTTAACCATACCCCGAAGTTAACGGAATTCAATAAAAACACGGTGTATATTAATACTAAAATGTAACCCCATTATATTATTATTATTACAGGTGGGATTACTACGTCCCATACTTCGAATCAGTATTCCATCTGATGAAGGAATCAGACAAGAGCGACCGATGTGACGATACTGCGGAAAAGTGCCATGAATTCATCTGCCAATTGGTGGAGGGCATGGGGTCGGGCCGGGTGTTACGGGGGCCTTATTTAGCAAGACTGGAGCTGTGGAAACGGCTGGCTGTGGATGGGAATCCCACTGAGCTTTTAGGTAAGATACCTACCTCACACCCACCCACCCAAATGTTACAACTGCAATATTTATTTCATGATTAAATTTAAAAAAAAAGAAACAGCAACTAAATTAGTTTTTACAGTAGTATGAGCCCTACACCTAATATATGAAGTTTTCAACCAAAAGGTACCACCACATTGTTGGTTGTCGATAAGGTTGATTTCAAAACACCTTATTGACAACCGGCAATAAGTACCATTTTGGTTAAAAATGGAACATTTTATTGCCAAAAAGCTTTCGATACATTGGGTCGTATCAATTCCATTTCAATTTTGATTTCTTCTTGATTGTATGACACACATCGTTTTTCGGTCAAGACTATCATATATTCTATACATTTTAGGTAGCGGCGTAGCACTATGCCTGCAATACTTACGAGTATTCGCTAATAAGCCATGCGCGGTGCCTGATCTGCGGCCCTATCTGGAAATGATCCCGCAGGGCGAACGCGAGCAGCATTGCCGGGATTTCCTCACGTGTTTAGGGTTTGACGAGGATAGCGAGCCTACCACGGTGAGTCTAAACCTTTTGACCGCTTCCATTTTCAATTTCAATAGACAATGATGAGTGTGTATACTTGACTTTGCGATCAGTAACAAATACACCAATAGCCCAAAAACCCTTCATATATTCCACCTGCATTCCACGTTATTATTAAACCTGCATTTCGCTTCAAAGCCAGAGTAAGAAATATCCTGGTCACGGCACCAAAATGTAAATTTTTGTATTACCGCATCGTTGCCGGTCCAAACCGAGAAAAATGTGGCTTTGGCATATTTAAGTTTACTTTTGTGTATTTAAAATTGGTCAAGTCGTATATTAATGAAATACGTAACTATACAGCAAAATATAGCACAATATAACAACACAAGTACGCTTATAAAAGTGTTTTTTGCAGCCCGACGACATCCAACGTCATATTTCGTGCCTCTCATTATGGCGTCTGACAGCGGCACCTCTCCCCGCGGCGGATTGTCTATCCCTAGCTGACCGGCTACGGGCGCATTACCTAAGAGCCAACTCCGATGGGTACGCGATACTGGCCGCGCACCACTACATATTTGCTGGTGAGTTTTGCTCTAATTGGTTAATAGTTGCTTTAAGTTTGGAGCATAGACTAGGAATCCTGTAGACCGAGTTTAGAGCAATTATTTCATGAAACCGATGCTGCCAAAAATACGGGGGTGCGGGGGACGAGGTCAGCGAGATCCCGTGCCGTGATTGGTCCGTTTAAAGACACGGACGTCACACAAAGACACTTTTGAATCGAACATGGAGTAAAACTACCGTGCCACGTATACGTGGCAGAGGGGGTGGCGCTACTATGCTCAGTCTGGAGGATGTCTTGTCTGTGGGAGTATACATAGACTTTGTTTGGGATGCTTTAAACTCGGATAAATCCATTGTCAGATTATGCGATTTTGATATTGAGGAAGGGTCTATATTTTCTGAGAGGGTCTCTGGAGCAGCGTTCGAAGTCCTTTTGATCCAGGCACACAACGCAATGATTATCAGTCTTGCGAGAGTGACAATCACACAGTGGATGGTTTATCGTCTCATTTTCACTACGGGGCTGTCCATAAATTACGTCATCTATTATTGACGATTTTCGACCCCCCCCCCCCGCAATTTTTGGGCAGAAGTAGGGTTTAATTGTTCCTAAGTTGCCCCACTTGCCCCACGGTGCGTACGCCTATGCTCCTACTAACGGCTTATATTTGCGGCAGCGATCGAGTTACAAACCTCAGAGCCTGTGGTGGAAGCTCTATGTCTTCTAGAGCTGGTGCTGCACCGCTCTCCGGCTAACTTCCACGTCAAGCTACTGTTGATCACGCTCTACCATCTCCTAGGTAAGTTATTTCCTTTTCGGCGCCATTCATTTCTTACGTAAGACGTTTTATGCCAGTTTGTAAGAAAAAATAATAATAGGTCGAACCCCTCCTCCTATATTACGTAAGGGGTCATCCATTAATTACATCACACGTTTAGGGGGAGGGAGGGGGTCAAGAAAATGTGACATATTGTGACATGTGGGAGGGGGGGTGACACAAACTTTGTGACGTCACTTTAACTTCATCAGTAACCGAAAATTTATTTAAATTATTTTATTCGTTGTACTTTAATAAACAAGTTTTTAAAATGATAATCGTTTTTATTCGTTTAATTTTCTTTCATAAGCAGTTTTGGGTTATAAAATTACTAATATTTATATCGTCAAAAATATTTTGATAAAATATTAATAATACTTAGGTACTTACTTAATTCGATTTGGCGATTTCGTAGAAAAAATGTGACGTCACACTGGGGGGGAGGGGTTTGCCAAATGTGACCAAGTGTGACAAGGAGGGGGGGAGGGGTCAAAAAACCTAGAAATTCGTGTGACGTAATTAATGGATGACCCCTAACATGGTTTGTTTTAGTGTTTAGTTTTCAATAAAAAATTTTTGGAACGTGTTTTTGTACTTACAATGGTACTAGAGCCCGTCTAAGCTAATATCATAATTTCATAGTAATTTAATATTTTCGCATCTTTGTAATTTTACGTAACAACTATAAAAAACCCCTCCTACTCCCTTGTAAGAAAAAATATGACATGTTCAACCCCCCCCCCCCCCCCCCCCCCCAAACGTCTTACGTAATAAATGAATGGCGCCGTAACTGTTGGATTGTTTGTTGTATTCATTAATGCTACGTTTTTTATGTCTTTAAATAATTACGTTGTAAATATTGTCATTCATCGGCCTGCGAGTCTATTACAGACTGCATGCAGTGTCAGGTAGGGAGACAACGTTTTTCGTGGCTGTGTAAGCCAATACGGGATCAGCAAACACGACCACAGGCCTGGCAGGTGTAATGTGCCCGTGGCGAACATGTGTCAGGCCGATGACGCTAAAGATATTGATGTTTTGATGATGTAAATATTGTATGGATATGAAAACACGACGTTCGTTTCGTCAGGTAACGCATTGGCGGCGGACAGTATCTACCAGCGCTTGGAAGTGAAGCATATTCAACTGATCTCACTCGGCTGGCTACACTGCGCGCGGCTCGGCGGCGCCGCGGCCTGCGCGAGAGCCCTGCAGCTGTTAGCTGACACCAGGGCTTTCCGCGACCACCAACATAAAGACGTAAGTGAGAAACAGTATCTACCGGCTTTTGGGAGTAGAGCCAGGCGTGGCTCACTCCGCGATTTCGTTGATTTTTGTTTAGTATTTTTTTAGTAATTTAAGCGCGTTGCGGTTGTTACCTTGACGTTATCATATAATGATTTTTTGTAGTTTCTAAATGTGAATGAGATAAAAACGATCGTTTTTTTTTTCAGAGCGTAGAACACTTAACATACGCGTACAAATACGGCACGTTCGAGAAGCTAGTAGAGCTGGGCCGCTGGAACAGCGTGCTGCGGCGCTGCGCGTGGGGCGGCGCGGCGGCGCGGGAGCGCGCGCTGCTGGCGCTGCTGGCCGGCCCGCCCGCTCCCCTTCATGCGCCTGCGCCGCTGCACAAGGAACCTGTGTAAGTAGTTGGTCAAACCAAAATTTTTAGTAAATAAGAACAAAAAAATTGCACTCATATTTTTCTTTTGGGTGCTAGTACTAGTGTAAGGCAAAGATAGTACGATTCTCTCTGTCTATGTTTGAAACGAGACAGTCCTTTGACAAACTATATATATGTACGTCGGCGACCGATCGTAACACCAGGCTAATCGTGAAAGGGAAAATCTTTGGCTCGTTCCCTGAGTCGACGAAGCCCCGCGTGCGGGGCTCCTATTTCTGGACAGTTTGCCCTTCGGGGATCTGAAGCAACCTAATGAACCTATCCTACCTATCTATTGGTTTAATGTGACTACCGTCAAAATATTACACAGGAATTTTACGATCGATATATACACTGATATCGGGGTTTTCAGAAAAAATAGTACCATCAACTTTTTTCGGAAAACTAAAAACTTTTGGATTATTTCGACTCAGAATCACGAGTGCTATTTAGAGAAACAAAGAAAAAAATGTTGGCAAGTTTTCATATAAATTTTGGGTATCAGTTTTATGTCGATCCATACAAAAATATACCTATATGAAAATGCATCGCAAAACTGTAATTTTTTTTGGTAAACTTTTTTCTTTTTATATCGATAGTCTTCGTGATTCTGGGTAGAAATTATAAACGACATTTAATCATCAAAAATGTAAAATTAAAAAAAAAAACAGAATAAGCAACAACAAATACATGGCGCTAGTACAGAGTGGAGGTAGATGGGTTAGGTACGGCTGCACCGTCATTGAGACCGAAGAAATGTTGGACGGGTTTGAATTTGTGCCGTGTTCCACGGATACACATACTGGTGGCTCGTATTATCGAAATTATAATTTTGGATCTTAGCCAGCCCATAACTACACTAAGGGATCTGTCCCAACGGTCAGCGATGGCTTCACCGAGATGTTTGATGAAGGTGGACATTTGCGGAGCGAATACTCCATCTACGGATGTGACTAGGGATGCGAGCGTTGCGTGACGCTTTTCACAGGCGTTCGAGTATTTTCTCTTCTTCGGCGGATTTTAGGACGGATGCTACGGGACGTGAGATATAAGAAGGAGCGTCGGTGTCTACGACACGGATATCAAATAATGCCGCCCTCTGTGCATCTCAGACGCCGCGGCAGCAGAGATAACTCTGGGTAGAAATAACTCAAATCTTGATGGTTTTTGACAAAAGTAAATGGTGCGATCGGTTCCCCAATTTAAGTACCCACGTCGCCATACTAATTGTATAGAAATCGACTGTACACTTTTTTTTTTAAGTTAAAATTAAAAATATTAAAGTTAAAACTTTTAAATAAATGCCCACATATATAAATCGGCAAACCACACAATTTTCGCTATTGACGATAAACGGTCTCTGAAAAAAAATGCATTTAACCGATTGAGCACTAAAAACGGACAAACATTATCTGTTTCAGTGACAACCGTGACCTGAGCGTAATAGTGAGCTACGACCCGCCACAATGCCAAGACCCGGACCTGAAAGCCAGGAGCTTTGAAGAGGAGCTCGCGTACTTGAGGCTCAAAGATGGCCTGGTATCCTCCATAGCGCTGTGCATAGAGCTGGCTGACGGTAGACCTGTTGACGAGAAAAAGGTATGTATTATACTCCCCCACATAACCTATCATGTATTTTTTTCAAATTTTTCTATCCGACCGGTCAAGGCCACGCGCTGCAAAATTTCGTAAATAAGACTCGCTATTTTGAAGTGCGGAGTGAAGATTTTTGTAACCGAGAAAAACTATGTACTCATGTGGTAGGTACTTTTTCTTAGTTTCGTTTACTGTAGAAAAATACAAGTGACGACTCCTTATACCCCCCTGCCTCAACGTGATCTGCCGTGACCTCCACCTCAGAATAAATAATAGTACTAGGTACAGAAGACTCACTCTCTAACAAAACGCGTCTGTTACGATCAGGACAGATATGGCTGCTAGGGTGCTAGGTGGCGACAGCGCCACGCGCGGCTTATGGCTAGCCACCAAAATTGGCGTGAAACGGATTTACTTGTAGCTACCTGTTGCAAAGCGACGAAATCGCGGAGTGAGCCACGCCTGCCCCCACCCACTATCGAACCTCGCGTGATTTGTGCACAAACCCCACCTTATAACTTTATACCATAGTCTAATAAAACATGGTCTTCTCTTCCCAGAGTGACACAAGCCTACGTCACAATAACATGGCCGCTATGTATAGCGCTATCGCATATTATCATATAGCGCTGTCGCATGATGACGCAGGCTTGTGTCAGTCAGGTGACCTAGAAAGGCAGGAAGAGAGTACCAGGCGGAGTATATTATTATACCATGACTTTATACATACCTCTAATATATTACCCTCTCCTATTAAGATTTAAGCAAAACTATTGTTTTCTCAGTAAGGGATTTATGTAAATCTTTTGAGAAATAAATGTCTTAAACCATAGTTATACATGATTCCAGGCTCACTACGAAGAGCTGACGGCGTGTGTGGGTGCCTTTAGCGAGGCGATGGCGAAATGTCGAGACCTGTACGGCACCCGGCGGCGGTGGCGGGTCTCCGAACCCTTCCCCAGCAGAATTATCGGTAAAATTGCTACACCGTGTATAACCGTACACCGGACATAATTTCATGGAAATAGGATTTTTAGGTCATAGTAAGCGATTTGTCACTATAAGCGAAGTCATCTTATCTGAATCACAAATAATTTTATATGAAAACTAAACTTCGCAGTTCGCACAGTACGAGTAATTACGTCATAGTAAGCGGTTGGTCAGTATAAGCGGAGTCATAATAAACGGATTCTACTGTAATATAATTTCGCAACTTCTAGTGACGAATATAATAGGGAATATTAGGCAAAGCTCTACGTAGGTGGCACATCTAGCACATAAAGTAAACAAACATCAATGACACATCATGCGTCACTACGTCAATCACATGGCCTACCGTGAAACACGACAATCGAAAGTTCGGTTTCTGCCTCTCTATCACTCTTGCATATTCGAGCGATAAAGAGGCAGATAACTAAATTTAGATTTTCGCGTTTACCGGAAGGCCCTTGTTAACAAACCGCCTTGATGCATAAAATGTCTTATTTTATTGTCTGTGAAAACTTGACAAAAAACAGTTTTAGGTACAGTATGTATAAGTTAGTCTATGAAATTACTAGAGTCGGTAGTGCTGCACTCTGGCGACAGAACATTGCAGTAATGTCCCCCCCCCTATTGGCCAACTCATACTTTCCTTCTCATTCCAGCATTCGTATCATCACCCGTACCATACCGGGAACTGTACTCCTGCGCACTAACGCTAGTCGGCGAGCTGGCAACGTCGCACACGGCGCGCGCGCACGCCCTAGCGGAGGAGGCTGCGCGTGAAATACGCGGCGCAAGTCAACAACTGAGGACTGTGGTGCCTAGAGAGGGATGGGGCATGAGAGAGGCTTTAGAACACCTCAGTGTCTACTTAGAGGTGAGTTTATAGCTGTAGAAAATATGTAGCTACCAGTGGCGGCGCGTCAAACATATCCATAGGCAAGCCGGGGCTAATTTGGCTTACATATTTCCTTTATAACTCTGCTCAAACGTTCAAGAACAGGCAAGCCGGTAGGAATCGGCTTTTATGGACGCGCCGCCACTGGTAGCTACACACTTTTGCGCTAATGTGCTAGTTGGCAACGTCACACGAGAATCAACAGCTGAGGACAGTAGTAAAAGTATAGTCGAACGCTCTGACAATAGTAGGCGAGCTGGCAACTTCGCACACGAGTCAATAGTTAACAAATAAGCTGAAAGATCCTATTTCTTATGTTATTGTCTAACCGACGGCGACCAGCAAGAAGCAAGCTATGATTTTACTTCACTAGCAAGTGTTTTGACACAAAAATTTCTTGCTGGCAATGATCAACAATTAGTATGTAAACCGGTAACGAATTCAATAGCATCCTATTGGAAATAGTGCCCGAAATAATCAATAATTAAATGCTTGCTATATTTTTTCTGGATCAATTATGTTAAAATTTAAACATAGTTCACAAATATGCGCTACAAGCAGAATAACCTTAATGACGAAAAAAATTCTAAACATTTACTTTTCTTCCACAGTTCATAGGCATAATCACCTTCCTCCTCGGCGTCTGCAACGAGCTCTCAACGCCGACCAACACCAAAAAGTCCAAAAAGAAAACCAGCCAGTCCCCCGACGAGCTCCGGACCTCAGAACTACTCTCCAATCTCAACCAAGCGGTCCAAGACTCCGTCTCAGACCTCGAACAAATCATCGAAGACTGGCCAAAATACACATTCAACTCAACGCTAGAACATGAACTAAAAAAACTTTCCTTAGATAAATACCAGTGCCCGGTTCAGAATAAACTTAATAGTGGACTGAAAGATGTTATGAGCGATCTGGGGAATATACTTAAGAAGAAAGTGAAGTATTTGAAGAGCCTGCAGTGATGTGATATGCATATCTGTTATATTGATATTAGCTGTGGCGATGTGATTGTGCGTTTTTAGAGTTTATGGTAAGGTTCATAGGAAACGTCCATAAAGTACAGAGGCAACGCGCATGTGGTAACCCTGTTGTTGCAAAAACAGTATGGAAAAAAATAATGGTCCCTGGAGGGAAAGTAGGTACCTCAAAAGTTCAAAACCTTAAATTAGCTTACTTTACTTAACGGAAACATTCGTTTATTATTAAAAAGAAATAAAACTGCATTCAACGATTTTCTTAAATTCGCTACCCTCGTCCGGGAATCGAACCAACTAATTAATGGGCCCGGTGGGAGGTCCATTATTTTTTCTGCACTGTACCTATATCCTATATATACTTTTGCCACATTCGTAGTGTAAAAAAAATCTAACTTATTTACGAACCTTGTGGTCTCAATTTGCATGCATGCATGCTACAAATGTCAAAAGGGGTTAAACTAGAAAAAAAAGCAATGGTAAACTCCATACATTAAATGTATGGAGAATGTCCATGATGTGTTTCAGCATGTTTTTCTATGAATTTTACTATACATGCTATTCTCTACACATAAGTTCACTCTATTTCGTGTTTGCCAAATATCAAGCTGCAAATACAGATACGTGAACTCAAAAATTGGGGCACGTTCATAATTAGGGTCACAGTCAGCGGCCAAAGGCTGCGTTTCTACCAGGGATGTGCTTGTTAAGAACCAATAGAATCGCTTCATTTACAGATATAGTGCATAATTATTTCCCTTCGTATTTTCACGGAAACGTGCGAACGTGTCTTGCTATTTCAGTCAGTCTCGGTATGGTCTCGGTACAAAAAGTACTGAGGTTGTCTGAAGTAGCATGACAAATACGAACGTTTCCGAGGACATACGAAGAAAAACAATTATGCACTACATCTGTACCAAAGAGAATAGAGTCCATAGAGACGGATTGTCAAAAGTAAATTATGTAGCCTCTGTAAATTTACTGCCATCTTTCGACAGAACATAAAACTGTTAGAACGCCATTTGACTTTGATCCTTATTATTTCACTGATATGTGTTAACTTATTAAAAGAAAGAAATAAACAAACACAATAAAACTTAAAAAATATTTCCTTCTTTGTTTTTATCAATAAAATATAGTTTTTATAACTTATTAAAATATTAATATTAACGCCATCTGCTCGACACTAGGCCAAAGGTATGGTGCAATCTTTTCGAGCGTTGGCGCCATAACCTTCAGCCTACTCTCGAGTAGATGGCGTTAATATTAATATTTAACAAGTTAACACATATCAGTGAAAGAAAAATGATCAAAGTCAAATGGCGTTCTAACAGTTATAATCTTTTCGCTTTTCGACGCCGTGTCAAACACAAAAGCTGTCACTCGGACGCCACGTCACAACTGTCAAAACTGAAATTGAACTTTATGCACATGCACGTAGGTCTATGTTGCTCTGTGGTCTGTGACCGATTAATCCGTCTTTGGCGTTGGACCTGCGGTGCGGATATATCGGTCATTGGCGTCCAAAAGGTTAATCGTCCGTCGAAAGATGGTAGGAAAATGTACTGTAGCTACATAATTTAGCATGACAGTAGCTCTCTATTTCAAATTCTCTTTGATTTGTACCCATTCTTGCTCAGCGTGAAGTGCCCTAATCCAGTGTAGATATTATACTCATATCACTTGCCGGTTTTATTCTAGTTCGATCTAGTGAGGTACTGATCGTGTAAATAATGTAATTTTATGGTTTTATATGGCTATTATTTACTAAAATATACACGCTGGCCGTTAGTTACATCTTTAGACATAATGTGTTGAACATGTTAGCCTTCTAGGTCTTAGTGTGGTGTTCCACCTGTCCAATTTCTTAGTCCAATCTCAGTGCGTCCCGCTCTCTCATTACCTAAAGCAAAATGTGAGACGCAATCATGAATCTAGTATTTAACTATATTAGGCAAGAGTGGTGGGGGGGAACTGACAGAACGGGATAGTCTTATCTTTCAGTA
Source organism: Cydia fagiglandana (assembly GCF_963556715.1). Taxonomy (NCBI): domain Eukaryota; kingdom Metazoa; phylum Arthropoda; class Insecta; order Lepidoptera; family Tortricidae; genus Cydia; species Cydia fagiglandana. The sequence continues at coordinate 12,066,978 of NC_085951.1, forward strand.
GGAGTAGCAGCGAAAGCGCTATTATTGTTTGTCCTTGTCACAGTCACATTTTTTATTCCCCACCGTAAATTTAGTATGTATTATGGTGGGCAACAAATAAATTCGACCAATCATAGTATCGCATTGCGTATGTTTTGTCCCTCACGCACGCGTATAGCACTTCTATAGGATTCTACCTTCTATGGGCGCGATACACATTTGACTAATAAGTTGGATATATGGAATACCACCTTTATCTACAAGTATACTCATGAACACATTTAGAGGAACGCAGCCTACCTACCTACCTATCAGCAGTGGGGAGACACTCCTGACTTCGAGCAAACTCGACTCCGTTCGGCTCAACATTGCTCCGAACAATTATTAGGGTTGGCAGTGGCACCAATTAACGTCCTTTTTCGTGCACGACCACAGATAAGATAATCACTTGAATTTGGACAACCCTAAATAGCCGAAAGGGATAGTGCCATACATTAGAAAGGTATAGCATGATTCATCCCTGAATCGCTGTCAAACTTCGGTTTTGTAGGAATTGTCCTTTGTGTACGGTAGTACTATTATTTATTCTGTGCTATCACCCATTGACGTCCACTGCTGGACATAGGCCTCCCCCATAGACCGCCACCACTATTATATAACGCAAAAAAAGGTTTAATACTGAATGACAGCATCTAAGTAATTTCAAAATTAGTAATTAAATTTTTTTTTGCTTTCCTCTAAATTTGTCCATGAGTGTATTTTAACTACATTTTGATCTTAATGAATTTGTCTATGGTCAATTTAAAACACGTCAAAGTGCGTTTTTAAATACGCTAGTGAATAAAATATCTTATTTACTGTTTTTGTGTTTTTCACTGTATTAGTCAATATTAATAAAATATATGAGCTTGCATAATAAAATACGCTGCAACGACCTTATGCTGCATAGATATATTTTTGCAATTCTATCATAATATAAAAAAAAATATTTTAAGGCGCGTCCACACTATGTACGCCACTCATTAGGCATACAATACACTGCCAATATGTACATAATTCCAATATTGCCGCGTATTTAGGATAAATCAGTTGGATTTGCCTTGTTACTATTATTTACGTATTATGACATATATTGATAGTGCAATAGCCCCTCAATACGGGCTGTACAGCCAGAATCGTTTCTCCTAAGACCCTGGCATACAAATGAGAAATCCAAAATTTGCTACTGAAATTTAAACCTAAAACCTAGGAAATAGAGTTGATTTTGCGTTGTTTGGAAATTGAACGAAACAGCAAAAGCAACTGTTCCAATGGGGTTGGCAACTGTCAAAGGTTGGCATAGATGACGCCATCATAGCTTGCCCCTTTTTCTATGAGATTTGGCTTAGAGCTGGCATCCAAGGCATAAACACTCCATAAAAAAAATTACTATTCCAAATTTCAGGTACCTACATCAAACGGTCTTTGAGAAAAACGCATTTAGCCGATTTGCAAGACCGAAGTGATCCCATAAGAGCACCGTGAACAAAGTTTTGTACGGTGCTCTAATTACACAATTCCAGGGATTGACAGCTATGCTGGCGACATCTGCTAAATACTTCGACCGGCCAACCCCATTGAATATGATTAAAATTTCATCGAATGAAGATGTACAGCCTGACAAAAAAAGAGTAGAAATTAAAAAGTGGCAACACTGTAGTGTCGTCCCTTTCAAATCAATTTATATAAGAGAACGGGACGACACTACAGTGTTGCCACTTTTTAAATTTTATTCTGTTTTGCCAGGCTATACAATAATAGTCCTTCGGCCTTAGGAGGCTATATCGAAACACATCCTTATTCCTATGGTAACAAAGGTGTGTTACGATACATTTGGCCACTTGGCTGCCGGAATCCAATAAGTTTGTGTAGACGTGCCATTTTATTTACACTATGTACTGCCATATATCAACTTTATTTTGCTTGTATTAAGGTAGAGAATCATCTGTCAATCACAAACTACTTCTAAAACATCTGTAAAATTTGCTTATTATCCTGTAAATTTTACCGTAGGTATACGGAACATGAATTGACTTCACAAGATTACTTGTATGTCTATGTCAATCTCTTTTCATTATCCAAATAATTGTGAACCTTAAAATAATAACAATAAGAGTTATTCTTTACGTAGTCTAACTTCCTGTATGCCTTCCGATAGTTCCGATATCGCGTTGCGGATACGTTATGGGTGGATATTACAGTTTTGTATGTAATTATAATTGACACAGTCCGGATTTGTTTTATTTTCCTCTCTTAGAGCTGGTTTACATGTTATAAGCTGTAGGCGAGCCATATTATTCAGGGCGTTCGCTAGCTAGCGCGGTTGTACGAAGCGGATGAGAGGGTTAACGGAAAATAGACCAAGAAAAGTCTGCTGAGATTTTGATAGCCCACGCAGTGCACGTGTTATTTTAAGCGTCAAACTTTTATGACGTATAAATAACACTTGCATTGCGTGGGCTATCAAAATGTCGACTTTTCTTGGTCTAACTTTAGTATGAGCGTTGCTGACTGGCGCGGACGCGTGCGACGGATTTTGCCTGCAATGGCACGGGCGTGCGTGTGTCCTCTACGTGCACCCGCGCCATCTAGCGGACGCCCTTAAAGTTATACACTACACTTTTTTCTTTAACTTTTGGGATTTTTTAAGTTTTATATTTCACTTAATATGAAACACGATGGTGCAAACGTGGCCAGGATCGGTCAAGGTGGGTAAATAATAAAGAAATAACTTTCATATTATTTATTTACAACACAAATAATGCAGTAAATGAATTTGTCGGTCACAGTACAAAAATATTCATGAAGCCTTTCATTCGACGTGCAGTCTGTCAGGAATGTGTGGTGAATTGGAATTATGGAACAATATAACTATTTTATAGAGTAGAAGTCGAACTGCAATATAATGACACTGTGTACTCTGTATCTTTAGGTATTTAAATAAAAGTAACCAAAAAATTGTAAATTTTCAGGTAGTTATAACCTTTATTGATTAACCAACCAAATACAAAACCACCTGGATCTGTCACTGAACGACCTGACTTTAGCCTACATTATTTGATCGTATAATGTTTTCATCTACCCTCAACTGGCTTAAGGAGCCATTTGAGGGTAGATTTTGTTTACTTTTATTTAAATACCTAAAGATACAGAGTATAGGTATTTCAATCTTTTATCGGCGAAATAGAAATATTTGTAATACTTGACTATTTTACAACAGAGGACAAAATAGGAATAATGAGACCGGAGGGATTTTCACGCGAATTTGAACTATCATTTAAACGAGTCTAGCTCGATATTTTTATATTGTCAGATTGCTTGATTATCTTATTAAATTGTACACATTTTAAGATCAATATTCTACTCTGTAGCTATTTTAAAAATATGTCTTAAAGCTAATCGTTGAAATTAGTGAGAACAACAACAAAAATATTAAAATTATAAATATGTTGTTAAAGTTAACATTCAATAAAAAAGAATCTCAAACCCAAACATCGAAATTATGCCAGAAATCTGTATAAACAGTTATCACACTCTGAGAATAAAGGGTTTCAAGTGCAAAATCAATCAAATGTGACTTTACATCACACTTTACATTACGCTACAAGTGCAATATGAACCTTTTTATCAGAAATTCCAACATAAATTCTATTGAATTTATCTGATGGAACGTCGCAAATCATTTTAGATGACTTGTCTATAATAAAATCTATTCTGATTACCTACATCGACTAAAACTTCTTCAAAAAACAAAATTAGTGATTTAATACCAAAGGATCAATAATAAAACATAATTTGAAACCATTTTATTCTCAGTTTATGACTATAAGAGCTCAGCTCAAAATATATTTTATGTCAGTTTTTAAATACAAACCGTAACAATAAAGCTAAACTAGAGCAAAAAACATTATGCACCGATACGCGCGTGCGCGTGACTAACGTAAATCATAGCCTAAGTAGAAATCGTAATAAATAGACAGCAAATTAATTGCGAATTAGAACGGGCTACCGTTTAAGTCAGATTAGTCAAATTAAAAATGTACAAAGGTAAAGATTTTAACATTTTATTTTAACCTTTTCGCCGCCACAATGGCGGATTTGCAGTCTGTCGCCCCGCCCCTTTCTCAGCACCAATCATATTGACTACATTTTGAGTTATTTCTTGTTATCATCAGCGAATTTTTTGTCAAAATTTGCCGCCCCTAACATCTTGCCGCCCTGGGCCTTAGGACCAATCCGCCACTGCGCCACGTCATTGGAGTAATAGTGTCATCAACGCCAAGCCACAAATTGCACGTAGACAAGACCCGTATAACATATCAAGTCGTGGCGTGTGGCACACGAAATGCACTGACTTTATATCAAGTCAATGGCGGTCAAAAGGTTAAAGCAAATATGTAGCAGTAATTTCGAACCGCGTGGATTCAAAATCATACTGTGATAGAATATAATATGGGTAAGTAAATAAAATATAATAATTCAGCCATGTTTTACCATGTAGTATTCAGAAAAACGCCATCACAATAAGCGCAAAATGAAGAAAATTCTATATTGCAAGGAAAAGGGATAATGGGGTTGGCAACTGTCAAAGGTTTGCATAGATGGCGCCATCATAGCTTGCCCCTTTTTCCATGAGATTTGGCTAAAAGGGCCGGCATCCAGGCCCTAAAATTTCCATGATAAACACAAAAATTTGACACAATTCTAGGGATTGACAGGGTAAGCTATGCTGGCGCCATCTGCTAAACACTTAGGGTCGGTTGCACCAAACTGTTCGTATCGTTAAAGAGTTCGCTAAATTTGTATGTGTGGAAAGATTCATAGTGGCGCGCCGGCTGACGTTGATCAGTCTGTCAAATGTGGTTTTTGCAACTGGCCCTTAGACCGGCCAACCCCATTGATAATGCAGTACAGGGACCGTGCGCGTTGGAGGATCTGCCATCTTGTGGCCTAAATCGGAAACTTAAACTTGACACCCACACTTAAAAGTCGGTGCTGCCCCATAAAGTTCATACACGCTACCTTGCTCATTGCAAGTTCTGCCATCTTGCGGCGCAAATTTGAAACTTAAGCTTGACTACATTTCGCGACAATAAACATGGGGACTCTAGTGCTGCCCTCTACAGTCCATGCACGCTCCCTGGAATACAACTAAATTCTAAAAATATTGCTTTGTGGATGTATTCATATATGTATCTCTATATTAACCGTAGTTATCTATTGGGATAGTCGAGAAAATATTGTCCGATTTCGTAAATAACATTTTGCTGTATAATTGTTTATAAAATATCAAATCTGTCACAATCATTATTCTTGTACACATGGGGCTGATAGGACTCCAATCTCGGAGCTGCCAAGATTATTGTTGAAATTTGATAGAATTTCACATGCAAAAATATTACCTATAGCTTCGTAAGGCCCATACAAGAGTAAGAAAATTTGCCAGTGAAATTTGAACATACAGTGTAGGAAATAGAGTTAATTTTGTATCGTTAGAACATAAACGAAACAAAATAAAATCATGTTTTCAATTGAAAGCAATTTAATTTTCAACGAACTTAATTTAGTGCAGTTGTAGTGCATCATTATGTTCCTTCGTATTTTCACGGAAACGTACGAACGTGTCTTGTTATTTCAGTCAGTCACGAAACAAAAAGTACTGAGGTTCTATAAATTGTGTGTGTGTGAAAATAGTTATTTTCACCACACCAGCTCGGAAAGAATTACTTTGCACTTCAAAAACGAATAGCAAAGTTGCATTTTATCCACGTGTGAGGCAAAGTAATCAAATGCAAATTTTGAGTTGTTTTCTTATGTTTGCTGGTAGAATTGACTTTTAAATTATGTAAACAAATAACTATTGTTTTACAAGGGGGCAAAGTTGTTGTTTAACCGCTCGTGCTAATATTGATACCCGAGCAAGCGAAAGATTCCAAAATTGAACCACGAGCGTAGCGAGTGGTTCGAAAATGGAATCTTGAGCGTTGCGAGGGTTTCAAAGCACGAGGGTTAAACAAAATTTGCCCCCGAGTGAAACACAAAAATTTTCACCACACCAACCCGAAGCAAATTTTAAATGTAAAATATCAAACAAAATCAAACCAAATCAAATCCAAATGAATGTTATTAAATATTTATCATCCAAAATCATAATTTAAAAGTCAATTCTACCAGCAAACATAAGAAAACAACTCAAAATTTGCATTTGTTTACTTTGCCTCACATGTGGATAAAATGCAACTTTGCTATCAGTTTTTGAAGTGCAAAGTAAGCCTTTCCGAGCTGGTGTGGTGAAAATATATTTACATTTAAGTATTGAGGTTGTCTGAAGTAGCATGACAAATACGAACGTTTCCGAGAAAATACGATGGAAAACAATTATGCACTACATCTGTAACCCCTTGAGTATCGCCGACGTAAATCTTGACAGCGCCGAGACTCGAACCCAGGGAAGACTAGAGACTAACAGGAATGTATACTATGTACTTGACACCTATTTTATACTTGGTCAAGCAGATCTTGTCAGTAGAAAAAGGCGGCAAACTTGAAAATGTAGGCGCGTAGGGATATCGTCCCATAGAGAATTTGAATTTCGCGCCTTTTTTTACTGACAAGATTTGCTTGACCAGCTATATTACCAAACTAATGAAACCTTGTAAAACTTACTATAGTATTTTTCACACTCGATGGGTACGCAAACAGACGTCATTCCAATACAATTTTGCGATATCGAATGCGAGGCATTTTTAGGTTATAAATTATATGGAGATGACACCTGAGAGCCTACCGCGAACCACGTTCGACGTGTTGCCTCCCTGTCACACTTACGTACGAATTTACAAGTGCGACAGAGAGGCAACACGTCGAACCTGGTAGGCCCTCTGTAGTACCTATCGAGTTTGAAAACAAGATTCCAAAAGTTGTTTAATTAAACGGGTGTTTATATAAAATAAAATCTATAGAAGGATTATAAGTATTCATAAGAATGGTCAATATTGTGCTAATAGTTTTCAAAGCATTTTCATGGGCAATATAAAAAAATGCTTGACTTAGATCTTCATTTCAAGCTGGTGCGATGCCGCTAGTGTCACTACTTAACACTTATTACGACAAGAAGTGTCAAGTGTCAACAAAAGGGACAGGCATATTTTTTTGGGCATCCACTTAATTTTCAGGATAAAAGAAATGTAGAGATATTAATGAAATTAAACATATTATAAATACATTTTTTAAAGTATTAAACTCATTTACGTGATGTTAATTTATTCTTATGTAACTACCACTACATATTTTTGAGTTGTAGTTAAAATAAAAAATCTTTTTTTTGTAGATTTTGCCCACATATTAAGGTGTTTTTTATGGTAAAAATGCTGAATATTTGAATAAGAAACTATTTACAATTCACAATCACGTATTACGTATTAGAAAAGTGCCTTAAGCATATAATTACAGCTGCCCTTGTACTCTGCGCTGAAAGTATTAATTGACTGGTATAAAATGTACAGGCTATACAGGGTGTTACTGACCATGGGGCTTTAAATCCAGGGCTCGATTTAACACGCTAAACTGAGCTACTTTTATTATGGCACCAACCCCGAAATCCCAAAAAAATTTTTACCGTTTCATACATATTGGCTGATCAGATGTGTTTTCTATGGAAAAACAAAAAAAAAATCCCTGATTTTAGGGTTGGTCCCATAGTAAAAGTAGCTCAGTTTAGCGAGTAAAATCAGACCCTGGAATTAAAGCCCCGTGGTCAGACACATACTGTATAAGCACAAAGTTCTTGCGACAGCTCTCGTACAAGTAACTATATAACTAATTAACATTTTGTGCATTCAATCATTAATTTTACGGATTAAGGCCCATAACTCATTAGAAGAAAAAAGAGATGGATTTAGGTATAATTATTTAAAAAAAGTGCAAACTGCTCGCGACCCACGATCTAAAGCACATGGCGGCGGCCTACGTTGAAGATCAAAAAAGTAGAACCAGTGGTACTAAACCTTTATGGTCTGTATTCTTTATTTTTTGTCATCTTTAGCATTTTCGGGAACGAGGTATTTTTATGTCAAAATGAGAAACTTTGCCATATATGAGGATACACTATTTCTTTAGTAATTTTGTATACTATACCATAACTGAGTGAGTAGGTATAAGAGAATTGGATATATATTTAAAAATTATTTTGATTAAACGGCAATCAAATTATACCAATCAATTATTTTCTTTACACTAAGTTCTTTAGAATAATTAATATTTACATAGATATGTAATTTTAATAATTACAGTACTCATCACAAAATATTATGAATTATATTATAGGTTTTGCACGATCCTATATTTACACAGTTTGACACAGTATCCTTTGATAATGGAACAATTATAAAAAAACTGGAAAAATTAGCATTAAATGATCAATGCTGACACAAAATAGATAAGTACAGAAGTCAATCACATGTATGTACTTTACTTTTCATACCTACGCTCGGCGGTCGCTCTAGGGTTGCGATTGCTGCGAACTATGACTTATGCACAAAAAACTATCGTGGTAGTGGCACTCGTATCTATCGTATCGTATCTCGTATTTAGTTGTTTGATTTATTGTTGAGGATGAAACGGGAAGAATGGAAATATAAATTAATAATAACATTAATAACTCAAATATGACCATGGTAGTATTACCTGTTGTTTTATCTATAAGTTTTGTCACGAATAAAAATATTCTATTCTATTCTATTCTAAATAGGTATTTTAATTTTAATGTCATTTTTATATTACAAATTTGCCACAGAAAATATCTTGCGATGATTCCGAGATTGGCGAAATACACGATTATTATATTTTTAAGTGTAATAAATTCGCATTCTCATGTACAATGTAATAAATTCGCATACGCATTCTCTCTGAAACCACTGGTAGCTTAAAAAACGACAATTCACCGTTTAATGTTGAATTTAAACAACCGTCCACTGTACAGTTATAATAACTTTTTGTTTTGTTTCTCCATTATTGCACAAAAAAGTTCACAGACGCGTGTCTCAAGCGGATGGCACTCGCGCTCGCACTGGTCCCAACTGGTCCGAGATATCGTGTCCGTGAGCAGTGTCTATGTGTGCGTTGCTCGAGCGCGCTTTGTATGTAGGTTGATTTCTGTACCTATCTGTTTTGTGATGCTGATGATATTAATGAACTCGTAACGCTAAAGTTACTAACAAAAAAAAAACAATACTATGTTTTTTACTATGACGTACTGCCCATAGGATATAGGGTATTTGACTACTAGTCAAATCAGTTTCTTTTTTCAAACCGTCAAAACGAATTGCCACTATGGAATTTATATGAAACACTAGCATGTGACGTCACAATAAAATTACCTACTCTTTATAGTTTTATACGGGTTTTAAAATAGAAATTGTGTCTAAAAATAACTGCTGTCTACGTTTCTCTTTTAATATTCTGGTGCTATATTCTATAAATTATAATCAGTAATAATTTATTTTAAATACAGTCAAGTACCCTATTATAGAACTCACTCATTTGTTTAGTGTATAGAAAATGAATGAATACTTTATAGTAAAAAAACAGACTATAGATTTTTTATTATTATTAATAAATAGGTATTAGTGATTACTGTATCCTATTTTAAATACATGTATCACATAATGCCAATTTTAGCATTTCAAGGTATGTTTGTCTTATTATACTTGCCGCAAAACTAAGTGGCGTGTCAGGTCATAATACCGTCTCTTTCACTCTTGGTAGATCTGAATAAGGGTAAAAGAGATAGCATTATAATCTCAGTCGCCAGTTGGTATTGCGTTAAGTATAATCAAAAGTTTCTACACAACGGGAATACCGATCTTGGTTAACATTAATTTAAAATATATGGGACATTATCTATGAAAAGGACCTTATTGTCGATTAGGGATTGCAATCCGGTCCGGCGGATCCGGTAATCCGGCCGGATCCGGCACATTTTTCATGATACCGGATCCGGCAAAATTCACCGGATCCGGTCCCGGATCCGGTAAAGTGAAATAAAGCGCTAAAATATAAAATAACAGCTTAAAACACTGCTAAAATTTAAAAGTTCTCGCCAGTATTCGAATTTTCGCGCTCGCAAACAGCAACACAACAACTTGTTTGTTAGTTGACGCCAGTCTTCTAGCCGACGAAATATGTGTCGTGAGATTTCCGTGCACCGTAAGTACTGGATTGGTTTATATTCAATTTATTGTGTTGTTACATTGTAATTTAATGTACATGTTCTTTCGTTTTATTTTGTACAAACCATTTTAGCCCACTTATAATAAGTGTTACCTGCATTTAAAATATAATGAATAAATATTTATAAAATTAAATAGAGAAATATATGTTGACTTTTGACGACCGGTCTGACCTAGCCAGTGGGTAGTGATCCTGCCTGTGGACCCGCGATCCTGGGTTTTCGAATCCCGGTAAGGACAATTATTTGTGTGATGAGCACAGATATTTGTTCCTGAGTCATGGTTGCTTTCTATGTATTTAATTTTAAGTATTTGTATATTATATATCGTTGTCTGAGTATCAACAACACAAGCTTTCTTGAGCTTACCGTGGGGCTTAGTCAATTTTTGTAAAAATGTCCTATAATATTTATTTATTATTATTATTTATATGTTATTTTGTGTCTTAAAATCCTTGTAAAAATGTCCTATAATATTTATTTATTATTATTATTTATATGTTATTTTGTTATTATTATGCTACTAAATGTACTTGTATAGGTATACACGTTTATTGATTTTGTTTGCTAAAACTAAAATGGTTGAATTGAGAGCACCTTTTTGTTGGAAATGTGGGTTGGGCTATAGATATTTTAAGAGAAAAAGAGGATTTTATTTGTGGTTAAGTAATGAAAACGTTGATTTTTGAAATTTACAACAGCCATCATCGAATTAAACCGTTGTGAGACATACTAACATTGAATAATTTACGGTTTAGACTCACTTGTTTTTAGTCACTCGCGCGACATGTTTCGGAGAGCCTATGTCTCCTGTTAAGACACCCGTTTTATTAATCCATTAAAAAATATCCTTAACTTCGCATATAACGCTAAAAACATGATAAAATACCTGACTTGATGAATTTTTTATCCGCAATACCAATCCGGCCGGATCCGGCCGGATCCGCCGGATTGAGGCCAAAATCCGGCCGGATCCGGCCGGATTCAAAACCAGTCCGGCTTGCAATCCCTATTGTCGATGGCGCTTACGCCGCACAGCGTCGCGCGGCATTGTATTTATATCGGAGCATCGTTAATAATGGCGTAAGCGCCATCGACAATAAGGTCCCTTTTCATAGATAATGTCACATATATAGAAGAAGAAGAAATACATATGAAACGAATACTGAACAAAATATAGCTTTTGTGAGCAATACAAAGTTTACTTCAATTTTATTGCACACACTCATCATTATTATGTCACAAACATCAAAAGATTCGAGAAAATATAATTTTAATAGTAATAGTCAAAAACAACTTACTTTATAGAGGACTGGAAACGACCCTCTACTTTTAAACATTCAAATAATTATTTCCAATATATTTTTATATTTCAATTCCGGATCGTTAAATAAAAATTAAATTTAAATAGAAATAAGGAACTAGAATTTATAAAAAAAAAACAATAGAAATAAAATATATTGTCGACTACAAGTAATCCATAAACAAGATGGTAGCTTGTTTAGAGCCTTTAGACACTATTGTTTTAACGGAAATAACGCGTTAAAAACGTTAAAGAAAAAAGTAACTGAAACGTCATACCGTTATCCGAAAGCACTCAGTCACAACACTATCACTATATTCACTATCAATATCATACACTAAATAGTTCGCATGTCGCGTCAGGTGCACCGTGGTAGCTCATAGAGTGTTGAATATGTCCCGCGCGTTATTCTTGGAATAACGCCTGTAGGAACAGTCGCTGAATCAGCTGCCACTGGAATGGAAATATAAGTTATACATATAACATATAGCAACTTTAATAGTTAACGTAACGTTGACATTGTCAATACAATTTCAGTATAAGGGGGCTATTCATAAATTACGTTATTTCAAATTAGGGGGGGGGGGGTCTGGATATCGGATGATGGTAGCATGACGTAGGAGGAAACGTCATTCGAAGCACGATATTTGGATGATTTTAGAGAGGGGGAGAGGGGGGGGTTAATAATCCCTTTCAAATCTATCTAAGAAAACGGGACGACACTACAATATTGCCATTAGTATGCCTCAAGGGCCTATTTTAGATTTAAGCTAGTTATTAAACTTATTAGAATAGAATAGAATAGAATGTTAATTTAGCAGTACCACTAATATATATCTTTTATGTAACTAAGGCCCACTTGCACCATTCCACTAACCCGGGCTTAAGCGGTTAAAGTATTAACCTAGTGTCAAAGTGTATGGCTAACCATGGCAACTCCTGGTTCAACCGGTTAACCCCGGGTTACTGGAATGGTGCAAGTGGGCCTAAATGTATTTACTTACCTCCTATTAGACAGCGCCCGCCGGCGCGCAGTCTGCCTCTGGTGCTCGAATTCGAAGTCCTCCTCCGTCAGCCCCAACCGCTGCATGTGGTACATGAGGTACTCCTCGGCCAGGATGCTCTCCGGCGGGTGGCGGAGCACCTCCAGCGTCTCGCAGAGGCCGGCGGCGCGCTTGCGGACCTTGGCGGGGCCGAGCGCGCCTGCGAGTATCACTAAGGCCGCTTTGAATAGAACCTGGGAAAAAGGAAATTTGACTGAGTTTACAAAAACTATTAAATTTACTTTAAAATTAACTTAGCTGCAAACTGTCTAAGATAGAGTTACTAAACATTTATAAACAGGACAGAAAAAATGTAGCAATTATCATTATTGATGTAGCAGTTTAAAACCCTCACGCCTAACTGTTCTAATTTACATGAAATTATAATGAGCTTTGTAATCCTGGTCAAAAGGTCACGGGCGGACCAAATTGTAACTACCTACTCTTTATAACCTTACACATCTTGACTCCTTCACATAAAATGCTGTCCCACACTCGTAATACTGTCTCATGACAACGTGCAGGGTAGCATACAGCACAGGCTCAAATCAAATATTTGCTTGACTAAGTGACTTTCACACTAAATATACGTCTATTTGAATCAAATGTCAATCTAAATGAATGATGAGATGACGGGCGAGAGAGAGGTATGGCTGTATAATAAAAATTCCTTCTTTCATAACAGCAATATATTTCTTGATCACAATATTCCGTTACACTTCAATCTCCAATCCTCTCACTTCACAATGGTCCTCCCTTCACCTCTGCCCGTAACCGAATGCCCGTTAACCGCCATGCCAGTCGTCTTTTATTCTTTCTTCCAACTACCTTCTATTTACAAAGGTCAACTATCAATCACGTTACTTTTAAATTTATTAAATTATAGATTACCAATGATTATTCAACTCTTTATTTCATTAAATCTGTTTCTAATAATTAGTAATTTTAATGAATCTTACACTCGCCCATCCTGACATTGTGCATGTCCTCATGCACAGTCATACTAATCGCGTCTGTCATCTAATCTTACACTCGGCATGTCAAATCATCGGGCATTCAGTAAGAAAATTATTAATGCTTTATTACCCATTTAATACAATTTCTTTGTCTGTCTATATACATTTTTCTTATTATTTATTGAATTAATCTATATCTTCGCATAATAATTTCAAATCCAATAAATCCATCTAAATATATAAGTTTCTATTCAATAATTATACAACAATATATCATATTTTTTTATGCATCAATACATATAAAGTACATTACTTAACATATTCGACTGCTATGTTTTTTTTTTTACTCATTATTTCTCGTGTTTTTTTTTTTATTCCGTTTTTTTTTTACCACTCTCATGACACAAACGTGTCTCACAACATACCATTTTTTTAATCAAATTTTACGTGTAGCACATTATTTCTCTTGTTTTTTTATTGATTCCATTTTTATTTTTTTAATGTGCTACTTACTGAATCACTCTCATGACACAAACGTGTCTCATCACAACATAACATCCTCTATTTCCGTCTTTTTTTTTTTATCATTACCATATATCCGTGCCTCCATCCATAGCAAATAACTAATTCAATAATCTATTAATTCAAAAATTCAATAATCCAATAATTCTTTAATTCTTTAATTCAAAAATCCAATAATCCAATAATTCTTTAATTCTTTAATTCAATAATCCAATATCTCTTTAATTCTTTAATTCAATAATCCAATAATTCTTTAATTATTTAATTCAATAATCCAATAATTCTTTAATTCTTTAATTAAATAATCAAATCATTCTTTAATTCTTTAATTCAATAATCAAATAATTCTTTAATTCAATAATCCAATAATTATTTCATTCTTTAATTCAATAATCCATTAATTCTTTAATTCTTTAATTCAATAATTCTTTAATTCTTTAATTCAATAATCCAATAATTCTTTAATTCAATAATCCAATAATTCTTTAATTCAATAATCCAATAATTCTTTAATTCAATAATCCAATAATTCTTTAATTCAATAATCCAATAATTCTTTAATTCAATAATCCAATAATTCTTTAATTCAATAATCCAATAATTCTTTAATTCAATAATCCAATAATTCTTTAATTCAATAATCCAATAATTCTTTAATTCAATAATCCAATAATTCTTTAATTCAATAATCCAATAATTCTTTAATTCAATAATCCAATAATTCTTTAATTCAATAATCCAATAATCCAATAATTCTTTAATTCAATAATCCAATAATTCTTTAATTCTTTAATTCAATAATCCAATAATTCTTTAATTCTTTAATTCAATAATCCAATAATTCTTTAATTCAATAATCCAATAATTCTTTAATTCTTTAATTAAATAATCAAATAATTCTTTAATTCTTTAATTCAATAATCAAATAATTCTTTAATTCTCTAATTCAATAATCCAATAATTCTTTAATTCTTTAATTCAATAATCCATTAATTCTTCAATTCTTTAATTCAATAATCCAATAATTCTTTAATTCTTTAATTCAATAATCCAATAATTCTTTAATTCTTTAATTCAATAATCCAATAATTCTTTAATTCTTTAATTCAATAATCCAATAATTCTTTAATTCTTTAATTCAATAATCCAATAATTCTTTAATTCAATAATCCAATAATTCTTTAATTCTTTAATTCAATAATCCAATAACTCTTTAATTCAATAATCCAATAATTCTATAATTCAATAATCCAATAATTCTTAAATTCAATAATCCAATAATTCTTTAATTCAATAATCCAATAATTCTTTAATTCAATAATCCAATAATTCTTTAATTCAAAAATCCAATAATCAAATAATTCTTTAATTCTTTAATTCAATAATCCAATAATTCTTTAATTCTTTAATTAAATAATCAAATAATTCTTTAATTCAATAATCCAATAATTCTTTAATTCAATAATCCAATAATTCTTTAATTCTTTAATTCAATAATCAAATAATTCTTTAATTCAATAATCCAATAATTCTTTAACTCTAATTCAATAATCCAATAATTCTTTAATTCTTTAATTCAATAATCCAATAATTCTTTAACTCTTTAATTCAATAATCCAATAATTCTTTAATTCTTTAATTCAATAATCCAATAATTCTTTCATTCAATAATCCAAAAATTCTTTAATTCTTTAATTCAATAATCCAATAATTCTTTAATTCAATAATCCAATAATTCTTTAATTCAATAATCCAATAATTCTTTAATTCAATAATCCAATAATTCTTTAATTCTTTAATTCAATAATCCAATAATTCTTTAATTCTTTAATTCAATAATTCTTTAATTCAATAATCCAATAATTCTTTAATTCTTTAATTCAATAATCCAATAATTCTTTAATTCAATAATCCAATAATTCTTTAATTCAATAATCCAATAATTCTTTAATTCAATAATCCAATAATTCTTTAATTCAATAATCCAATAATTCTTTAATTCAATAATCCAATAATTCTTTAATTCAATAATCCAATAATTCTTTAATTCAATAATCCAATAATTCTTTAATTCTTTAATTCTCTAATTCTCTAATTCTCTAATTCTCTAATTCTCTAATTCTCTAATTCTCTAATTCTCTAATTCTCTAATTCTCTAATTCTCTAATTCTCTAATTCTCTAATTCTCTAATTCTCTAATTCTCTAATTCTCTAATTCAATAATTCAATAATTCAATAATTCAATAATTCAATAATTCAATAATTCAATAATTCTATAATTCAATAATTCAATAATTCAATAATTCAATAATTCAATAATTCAATAATTCAATAATTCAATAATTCAATAATTCAATAATTCAATAATTCAATAATTCAATAATTCAATAATTCAATAATTCAATAATTCAATAATTCAATAATTCAATAATCCAATAATCCAATACTTCAACAATCCAATAATGCAATAATTCAATAATCCATTAATTAAATAATCCAATAATTCAATAATCCAATAATTCAATAATCCAATAATCCAATGATCCAACGATCCAATGATCCAATGATCCAATGATCCAATGATCCAATGAACCAATGAACCAATGATCCAATGATCCAATGATCCAATGAACCAATAATCCAATGAACCAATGATCCAATGAACCAATAATCCAATAACCCAATAACCCAATAACCCAATAACTCAATAATCCAATAACTCAATAATCCAATAACTCAATAATCCAATAACTCAATAATCCAATAACTCAATAGTCCAATAACTCAATAATCCAATAACTCAACTAAATACTCCAATAACTCAACTAAATACTCTAATAACTCAACTAAATAATCCAATAGCTCAACTAAATAATCCTATACTCAACTCAATAATCAAATAACTCAACTAAATAATCCAATAACTCAACTAAATAATCCAATAACTCAACTGAATAATTCAATAACTCAACTGAATAAATCCAATAACTCAACTGAATAATCCAATAACTCAACTAAATAATCCAATAACTCAACTCAATAATCCAATAACTCAACTCAATAATCCAATAACTCAACTCAATAATCCAATAACTCAACTCAATAAAACTCAACTCAATAAGCCTCAACTCAATAAAACTCAACTCAATAAAACTCAACTCAATAAAACTCAACTCAATAAAACTCAACTCAATAAAACTCAACTCAATAAAACTCAACTCAATAAAACTCAACTCAATAAAACTCAACTCAATAAAACTCAACTCAATAAAACTCAACTCAATAATCCAATAACTCAACTGAATAATCCAATAACTCGATAATCCAATAACTCTATAATCCATTAACTCTATAATCCATTAACTCTATAATCCATTAACTCTATAATCCATTAACTCTATAATCCATTAACTGCTTAATCCAGTAATCCAGTACCTGATTAATCCAGGAACTGATCAATCCAGTAACTGATCAATCCAGTAACTGATCAATCCAGTAACTCACTAATGCGTAACTCATTAGTCCGTAACTCATTAATCCGTAACTCATTAATCCGTAACTCATTACTCCGTAACTCATTAATCCGTAACTCATTAATCCGTAACTCATTAATCCGTAACTCATTAATTAAAATAATCCAGAAATTTTATAATTCGATAATATTATACTTATCATCATATGTAGGTATTTTCATCATATCGTTATTTACTTGCCACTTAAGCGTCAGTTGCCCCCACCAAAAATTGACGAATTGATCAACAGCAATCAGCAGAGCTTTGCAACGAACTTCTTAAAACCAAGGATACTGTACCAAAATATTCGCAGTTTAAGCAATAAACGACATCTATTAAAATCTACAACTGAAGACGACAAAGATATACAAGCCATCCGTTCCTGTCCTGTGCGGCTTCCACGTGAAAGCGATCCTGGCCGTTGTCCTTCCGTGTTGATCTTCGAAGCCATCTCTCATTGCCTCGGCCGTGTCTGCCGCTGCTGCGGCTTCGCCGGTTGCGACTCCGCCTGTTGTTCCCTGCGACTTCGGCTTCGACGTTCTTGTCCATCATCAGATTTCGATTTTCGGTCACGCTCAGGAGTTTTCGAGCGCCGCCTGGATGTTTTTTTTTTTTTTCCTCATGGTCCATAGTCTGGAACTCGAAAACAACACCAGCAATGGAAGAGTTCTAAATCTTTGGGTTGTTAATAATAGACAAATATAAATTGTTCTTATTAAGCTAAATTCAACTGTTTTATTTATTTATTTACTGCTTCCGGGGTCTAAATGCGGGACGTTTAAAACAGATCCCTATCCCGGTACGGATCCGGAACACAGGCTTTTCGAAACGAGAAAATTCTAGAACTGGTACAGAAAAGGAATCTAGAACAAATTCGGGATCCGGCACTGATCCGATACCAATCCGGCACAGATCCGGTACCAATCCGGCACGGATCCGGCACCAGTCCGGGACGGATCCGGTACGAATCCAGCATGGATCCGGAACTCATCCGGCACAAATCAGGTATGCATCCGGCACGGTTCCAGTATCCGGCACGGACCCAAATCCAGAAACGGGATCCGGAATACGAAACGGGCCGCGTAGCCAAGATGCCAATCGCTTACGCTCCGTAGCGAACGGAATGCAACTGTCACTGTCGCGCTAATATGGAAGAGTGATATAGAGACATAATGCTTTTCGTTGTCGAAGCGACAGCGATTGTAACCCCGGCCAGGTCGGCGGGTCGGTAACTACCAGTAAAAGTATCATTCCTACTTATTTACAGTCTGAGTAGTTTATAATTTCGAATACACTTAACCCCGCTATATAATACTGACGTATTGATAAGTGATATATTGAAAATATGGTAAAAGTTGTAACCAAATAAGCGGTACATACATAGACTAAAAGAATTCGATCTACATCTGTAAATAATCATAAACGTATCCGAACTATTCAAAATAAAACGGTGTTCCAAAGGTTTCACGCTACCCGCGATGTAACGAATGCTTTAATTATATTATGGATCGGCATTACAGCAAACACTAAAAAAAAACCTAACTGTTGGTCTTGAAGAGAAAACTTGCAGTATAATTGCTCTCGAGTGAACGAATAGGCCGAAATGGGTTTACCCAATTATTTTGTTCTTGATAAAATTAACGGTGTCTTTGTTTCTAAGCGCCCGTTAAACATAAACTTCCTAACATAGGAAATATGAAATGATAATTAATTTCAACTAAACAACAACCAATATAAGTGTTACTAATATATGTATAGGTATATAATCATAATAATTTTACACCACTGTTACTATTGTAACAAATTAATTGGGTAATTAAGATTTAACTCAATCAGTTCTAATATTAATATCAGGAATACCATAGTGACTTGTAGGTACTTACCACTTCTGATGTATAATAAAAATTCCTTCTTTCATAACAGCAATATATTTCTTGATCACAATATTCCGTTACAGTTCAATCTCCAATCCTCTCACTTCACAATGGTCCTCCCTTCACCTCTGCCCGTAACCGAATGCCCGTTAACCGCCATGCCAGTCGTCTTTTATTCTTTCTTCCAACTACCTTCTATTTACAAAGGTCAACTATCAATCACGTTACTTTTAAATTTATTAAATTATAGATTACCAATGATTATTCAACTCTTTATTTCATTAAATCTGTTTCTAATAATTAGTAATTTTAATGAATCTTACAGCAGAAAAAGACATGCTGCGCCGACCCCAAATGAATGGGATAAGGGCAAGACAATGATGATGACTACATAAATACTCATACCAAAGTATGGCATCCTGGTCAAGGCACCAATTGTAAGCTACAGTCAATTACTATACTACTACTTAAATATACCGTCTTAAATACTCTCAATCACCTTTACCTCGACTCCTTCACAAAGGAAGCAGTCCCTGGGCTGTCCTAAGGCAACGTGCGTGTCAGGGCACATAGGTACCATTCTGTAGCGTATAGAACGGGTTTAACTTCGTGCTTAATGTGGTGGTTTGACAATCTTACCGGCATATGAAATACTCAAACTAATCCTGGTCACGCGGCACCAATTTGTAACTCCCACTATGCCCTTAAATACCTTTATTGGCCTTACCTTAACACCCTCACATAGAAAACAGTCCCAGACACGCAGAAGACTGTCCCAAGGCAACGTGCGTGTCAGGGCACATAGGAACCATTCCGTAGCGTACAGGACGGGCTCTACTTTGTGCTTAACGAGGTGGCGGTGGACGGCGGGCGCCGTGCGGCGGAGGAGCGCGTGCAGGATGTCGCCGTCTCGTTGTAATACCTGGAAATTAGGGGTACTTAGTTGTATACTTTTTATCATATAGGCGGCAAATGAGCAGCTGCAGTTAACGGACATTTGCAACACCAGAGGGGTTGGGACGGCCTTTAAGATAAGAGTATGATCTTTTCTTAAAGGTTGGAAGGTCGCATCGGTCGGGAAATATCGCGGGCGAAAGTTCATTCCACAGTTTAGCTTGCTAGGAAGCTAAACTTGCGTAGGAAGTTTCTTCTTTCTTTCTTTATCGTGGGAAGGACTAATTATCTATTCCAAGACCTCTAAGACTCTGCGCTACAAACGCAGACTCAAATATTGGCCCACATTATACATACATTCCATATGAGACACATTCCGTAGCGTAAAACTGCTTAAATCATCTGTTCCATTCGATCGTCTATTTGCCTCTTTGTCACTCGAATATGTGAGAACGATATAAACATAATGAAAATTCGATTTGAGCTAGACAAGGCTTGGGTTCCACGACGGTGCCGCCCTTCCACACATTGATTGAAATTTCTACCCTACCCTACTTATTTTTATTATTATTTATTTATTCCATAATTTAACATTTACAGTCAAGCTACACATGTTAAAAGGAGTGACATTATATAAACATTGAGAGTAAGATTTTACTTAAGTACTAACTATACAATAATTGAGCTCGGCGTCGTTATTGACTCCAGGTATCGGCTACTAACTGACAAAAACCTAGGTTCCGTGGATTGGAATATGTCAAATTCGCTTATGCCTATCCCTAACCCCCCCTACCTACCCCCCTACTCCTATCTCCCCCCTACCCCCTATCTATCCCTTTCCCTTTGTATTATGATTATTACTATATTAGATGGTATGATTTTGTTTTAAATTCGATTTTCTACATTCGAGGTAGGCCCAAAGGCCTCAGGATGATGATGACCAAACCAACCTCTAAGCCAGGGTTATAATAACCGCTGAGATATTTGTCGCTGATGCTGACGAGGCACCAGAAGGCCTGGACGGCGGGCATGTGCATGAGCAGGAACGCCGCCACGGGCGCCTGCGCCTGGAAGTAGCCCACCTTCGGGTTGAACACGGAGTACGCCTTCAGGACTGAGAATAGCTCTTGTTGCCTGAAATAAAGACATGTTGACTGTAGAATACTTAATATTCATTGTGGCGTGTATTTTCTTGTCTGTAACATGCTTTATGCTTTTGTTGTCTGTAACACAATAAATACCATTAACAAGATTCGAACTCGGGACCGCCTGTTTTGTAGACATCAATCATCAGACTAGACTAGGAAGCCGTCAATATATTCCAGTATAGAATAACAGGAGAGATCAAGGCTCAATTACATAGTACCTAATAGTCATAGTAAAACAATAATAAGGACTTATTATTGTTTTACCATGACATTCCCTGCTCACATATCGTTGGCTCAATATTCAAACAATGTTCAAATTTCAGTTCGATAAAAGTGAAACATAGAACGCTGTAATATTGGGTCAGCGATACGTCGTGAGTCGTGACCACGTCCAGAGCGGACTGTAGTGTTAAAATGGAAATAATAAAATAATATTTCCTGATTTGGTTGAATTCGGCTGTAAAGTACTTACCCAGATGTTACTCATTAAGGTATTTACTGGAATATTAGAGGTTTTGGGCTCGTCAAAGGGCAAGCCCGGTCCGACCACGGAATTAATGACGTCTGAAATATTCATGGCCGTGTTGTTACAACTGCGATTTGTGATTCACCACAGAGCCGGTAAATACCACACGGTTATATCCCGTCACAATAAAAATAAACAATATATTTTATAACTTTTATAAGGCTTAGTTTATTTATAACCTCAGGTGTCCTGAGTTACTTTTAAAAGAACATATTGAAAACGAATTTTGAAGCTAATAACATAAAAGAAGGTTACAAATTCAAATCTTCAAAAAATACTCTGGGACTTAGGGGCTGTTCATAAATCACGTCATCTATTTTTGAGGATTTTTGACCTCCCCCCCTAAAATCATGCTTCGGATTACCCCGTTTCCTCCTACGTCATGCTACCGTCATCCGATGTCCAGACCCCGCCCCCCAATTTGAAATGACGTAATTTATGAATAGCCCCTTAGGAGGATAAATATTTTAGTATATTTTTCTAGATTTCTTCATTGTGGCAAAACACAATGCGCCAAAATAGCATCTTGTTTACAACTTGATTGAGTAAAATTCGTAAACGGCATACTATTCGTGTTGTGACTTGTGTTCTTAATTTGGCAACTTTCCTCTAAATTATGTTCTATATTATATTCATTATACACGGTCTATTGGTAGAAACGTCATAACTTTTCTTAAAACTTCAAACTAATATCAGCTCAATTGCATACAGCATAGGACACAAATCGCAAAAAAAAAATTTTTTTTTGATATCACACTAATTTCCAATTGCTACGCAACTATTTTAATTGCCAAATTCACAGCAAGTATGCATTGCGGAATGCAATCAGTGCAGTGCATTAGTCCTATACTGCAAAATTTAATAACATTTAGAGATATTTCTTGCCATCTTATTTTGAACGCTATGCAGATATAAATAATGTTGATTTTGCCTCTGCGTCGTAAATGGATTTCAAAGTTTGCGGATTTGATAGTAAAGTTGATACAAATATGTTTGGTACGTGTTTATTAACCAGTCAATCAAAATTTAATGGTACTTTCAAAGACACCGGTTTTCGTAGTCTCACTTCATAAGTTCATAGTGACCCCGCGTGTTGAAGGGTCTGCCATCTCGTGACCTGAATCGAAAGCGATAACTATTCACGCTCCTAAGCAGGTGTTGCCCCCTACACTACACTACACGCTAGCTCTATTTTATATAGAAGGGTCTGCCATCTAGTGGTTTAAATCTAAAAATGAAAACTTGACATAATGCTTCGCGCCAATTAATAGGCGGCATATGTGCTGCCGTCTACAGTTCATGCACGCTTCCTATAGAGAAATTCATACAATTCATACGTAATTCTTGTATTTCACGTGTCACGTAAAGTAACAGTACTTAACAAGAATAGATACAACATTTAACATGAACCTTGTCGTGAAATTTATATATGTATACGTGAAAATACGTGTTTTTAAATAAATTATGTTTATGTTTATGTTCTCTTAAAGTAAGGACCTACATATAGGTACTTACTTTTTTTTGGATGAACATCATCAAACATCATTAACACCTCACGGTAGGGAAAAAGTCGGTGCAGGGCCGTCCTGATATCGTCCATATATTCAGGCTAAGCGTATGCCTATGTAAGACGCAGGCGAGGCAGATCAGCAGATCACGCAGCGCAGCGCAGAGCAGATTTTATAAAGTATGGAACGTCCTTGCGCTGCACCGTGCGTAGCTAAAGGACGTTCTATACTTTACAAAATCTGCTCTGCGCTGCGCTGCGTGAACTGCGTCGCCTGCGTCTCAGCATACGCTTAGCCAAATCGCCGGGCGCCGCTGGCAGGTCTTTATATTGCCAGGTGCTTTAAGGACTGGGATTGCTGCTGGTATACTTGGATTGGTCATAATCTTACCCAGCCCCCTCTTCCCTGATGAACGTCTCATGGTAGGGGAACTGTCGGTGTAGGTCCTTCGGTCCTTCTCCTTCCTAATCTCGTCCATACATTAGGGTAGCCGGGCGCCGCCAGCAGGTTTTTTACGGGATTCTTTAAGGAGCCACGCTCTAGGACTGATTTATACCTGGATTGGATTATAAAAGTCTTACCCTGGTCCTTCTTCCCTGATGAACATCTCATGGTAGGGGAACTGTCGGTGCAGGTCTTTCCTGATGTCGTCCATACATTTCGGATCGCCGGGTGCCGCCAGCAGCTCCTCGTACTCTGTGGGGTGCTTCTTCATGAGGAGTTCACCGCCGCAAAGGTAAAGCCACGCTCTGGGACGGACTGATGCAGGTATACCTGGAGTACAAATAAGAATTCATCATCATTATATCAGCCAGAGGACGTCCACCGCAGAACATAGGCCTCCCCTAAAGAGTGCCACAACACACACACTCAGTCTTGCGACACCAGCATCCAGCGGACTCCCGCGACCTTTACCAGGTCATCAGTCCACTTTGTGGGGGGTCTACCCACGCAGCGCCTTCCGGTACGTGGTCGCCACTCGAGAACCTTTTACGCCCCAATAGCCATCGGTTCTACGGGCAATGTGCCCCGCCCACAAAAAATAATTATTTGGGTGGTTATTTCTTTTTGTTATTCCATCCCGTTGTCCCAGAGGCATTAGTGGCACAGTCTCAGTTTTAATGATTCACGGTTAGTTTCACTAGACTTATATCGACCGGAATATGAACCGTGATTAACTTTTGTATTGCTATCGAGCTCCCCGAGAAAACAATACAAAAGGTAATCACGGTTCATATCCCGGTCGATATAAGTCTAGTGGCACAGTTTGTTAGAAGATATGTATCACTCTCTCCTAACATGCTGCTCATTGTAAAAACTAAAATAGTTCTGATATTAAAGTACCTAACTTAAATACATAAAATGTAACGGGTTTGCGTTTGATTTCAAACGTTTCCTTATACTGACGCCAATTGTTATAATAACTTTCTATTGCCAAGACACAAAGTGGAACGAAGAAATTTCAAATATGTACCTGCAGAAAACGGTTGAATGGCTACCCTAGGGGAATTTAAAGTCCCAAGGTATCGATTGAACGGTACATCATATAAACGATAACTAATATACAGGTATATTACAGGAGGTTGTAAAATGGCGGATAAAACTATTACTAACGGGATTACGGGACACGTACATTCCTAGCAGGATATAGGGGCATCCAGCCTATCATCTTCAACGCGGGCGAAGTTGCGGGCAAAGGCTAGTTACTATAATAATATATTTGACCTCGGATGTACAGGACGTACCTAGCATAAGTAGGAATTCTCTTCAATCATCACATCCGGAATCCGGATGACTCCAGTCTATTCAAGATAACCGCAATAGACAACTACGTGACATTTCTCACCTTTTCTGCATCTCTCCCGAACTTTCTTATAGTTCTTGCTCATGAAGGCCTCCCACTTGTTGAGCATGCGCAGCCATTTCTGCTCCCGTTTTAGTATCGTACTCGGAGACACGGTCCTTTTGCTGTAACAATAAAACACACTTCATTTAGCGCCATGGACGAAAGGTGTGATCCTCCACAGCCGGACCACCTCGCCTGATTGCGCTCAGTTTTTAATGGCGAAATGTACCTCTAATGTACTTCATGTACCTCGTCGGAAATTAAACGTACCTCTGTAGTTTGGCAGATATATGCGTTTAAAAAGGGTCCGGCTGGGGAGTAAAATCTGCAGCCGGACCACGCCTGGATGCGATGATATCTGTTATTTTGAGATATAATTTAAATAACAGATGAATGTACCTGTACCTGCTACGTACCTCTGAATAAATCGTTTTTTTATTTAAAAAATGGTCTCATAAATTAATTTTCATACATTTCATTTTTTGAATATACGCGTAAGCGCCTGTCAAAAAATAATAGCAACATAGTAGAAAACAAATATATTCAATTCGGGCAAGTCGTCTAACGTGTCAACTAGATACAAATGTGGGTGGTTATAGGGAGTCTTTTAAACCGACACGAATTGCGAATTACCTTTTCGCACGTGTATTGTACAACGTTTTACAGTACACAGTTGAAATTCTCAGAGATGTTGCCGCTATAACAACAAATACTAAAAAAATAATAAAATAAATATTTACGTGGGGCTCCCATACAACAAACGTGATTTATTTTGCCGCTTTGTGCGTAATATATAAATAAATATTAGGTATACGGACATTCTTATAGTAGACCGGCCAGCGAAAGAAAAATCTTCTAGAAATCGATTTTCGCTCATGTCGTCCCGGATATGGGTGAACATGGTATCGATGCATTCAGTGTAATGCCTTGAACCCAAATATATGAGATGACAAGCGCGAAAGTGGTGAGGATAGTTGCTGTGACGTCATAAAGTCGGCAGTACAAACTTTTTATTTATTTTCGTGTAAACATACATGTGAGGTACCAAATGAAGGGGCTTTGTGAGTAAATCACAAATATATAACATACTGTAACATTTTCAATACTTGGTCTAACAAATTATTATAAAACGTTCAAAATTTTCACAATCCACAGTTGACTTCGAAACTGCTATAAATTGAAAATGGCTGAATGGATTAGTCTAAAATGCATACCAAGTGACTGTGAATATCCTTTACATAATGTTAAAAATGATTAACCAGATATATCAAAAATAAGAAAAGTACATCAAGTTGAAAAAAAGTATAATTTTCCGTTCCCCAGCCGGACCCCTTTTAAACGCATATATCTGCCAAACTACAGAGGTACGTTTAATTTCCGACGAGGTACATGAAGTACATTAGAGGTACATTTCGCAATCAGGCGAGGTGGTCCGGCTGTGGAGGATCACACGGACGAAAGACCGTTTTTTTTATCATCGTTAGACAGACTGCCGTAGAATAGACCTATATACTACTATATACTATATATACGTAGAAAGTTCAAATTATTTAATTATCACTACACCTTATAAAACAAAGTCCCCCGCTGCGTCTAGCCGTTTGTGTCTATGTTTGTTCGCGATAAACTCAAAAAGTCAAAAACTACTGAATGGATTTTCATGCGGTTTTCACCTATCAATGGAGTGAATTGAGGAAGGTTTAGGTTGGGTTTAGATGTATAATTTGTTAAGGTTTTGTGTAACCCGTGCGAAGCCAGAGCAATTCACTAATCGTTGGTTCGTTACTATAGTTCGCTTTATGGTACGGAACCCTTCGTGCGCGAGTCCGACTCGCACTTGCCCGGTTTTTTTAGCATATAAAGAACTTGAAAGAAGGTAAGCGATCTTGACATGTCTTTTAATTGAAAAACGCTCATTTTAAAATTCAGTTACTATTACTTATGAAAGCAGAAGAATATAAATGATCGTATTAGATTAATAATTGTTACATATTTGCCGTAACTTATTTTTAAAATGTGTTTTTCAATTAAAAGACACATCAAGATTGTTTACCGTATTTCTAATTCTAAAAAAACGAACTATAGTTGGTAAACCAGTTGCCGCTGATAAATAAATAAAAGCTTTTTGCAATTAAAAGACACGTCAAGATCGCGTAGTCTTTTTGTAATGCTAAAAAAACTAACTATAGATATCAACTTAATACTTGCAATTCCGTATAAATTAACTGCCACCCAGTTTTGACACTTGACTATAGCCAGCTTGCATGAGCACTATTCAAAAACCTGTTTTGATTCATCGCTATGCTTATAGTGTTTACTGTCCTTTACTTAGGCAACAATACGCACTTCAGGTACTCATAGGTTTGCACTGAATAATATGTGACGTCCCACGGTAAAGGTACCTTATGGCGGTTGGCGCTTACGCTATTATTAACGCCGCTCCAATATTATTGCGGCGCTATGCGACGTAAGCGCCAGCCGCCATAAGGTACCTTTTGCCGTAGAACGTCACATATGCGTCCACATTTACCTGAGTGTGCGTCAATTCACATTATGACAGTTATGAGTTATGACTTTATGACGCCCTTACGGGGGCGATAAAAATGTTTCATATTTGTGACTTCACTAGTGAAATATGTTTTTGAGATGACTACTAACTACAAAGCCGTAATAGGCAGGCAAGTTTCAGTTAAAGTTGGTACCACACAGTATGTTTCCCTCTATTTTTAACTACACAACTTTGATGTATCTTAGGACGCGGACGTCGCTGTCGAAAGACATCTCTCTCAATGATCATCTCCATCCGTATAGTTCGTTTTTTTAGCATTAGAAAGAAGTACAAATAAGGTAAGCGATCTTGACATGTCTTTTAATAGTTTTAATTGAAAAACGCTTTTGAAAAATCAGTAACTATTACTTATGAAAGCTGAAGAATATAAATTATCGTATTAGATTCTTAATTGTTACGTATTTGCAGAAAATTATTTTTAAAACGTGTTTGTCAATTAAAAGACACATCAAGATTGTTTACCTTTTTTCTAATGCAAAAACGGAAAAAAATGCAAAAAGAAAACGGTTACCCATCCAAGTACCGACCACTCCCGACGTTGCTTAACTTTGGTCAAAAATCACGTTTGCTGTATGGGAGCCCCACTTAAATCTTTATTTTATTCTGTTTTTAGTATTTGTTGTTATAGCGGCAACAGAAATACATCATCTGTGAAAATTTCAACTGTCTAGCTATCACGGTTCGTGAGATACAGCCTGGTGACAGACAGACGGACGGACGGACAGCGAAGTCTTAGTAATAGGGTCCCGTTTTACCCTTTGGGTACGAAACCCTAAAAACGAACTATAGGTACAATCTTTCCGTCATTCTCACAATACTTCCATCTATGTTGTGTCGATAAATCGGATCCGTCTGTAGAGCCCACTAGACAGGTCTATAAAAGTAAAGTATGTCAGTCTCGGAAGTATCCTTATGGGGCTAACCTTGGGCCTGACGTCGGCAAACCCATTACTCAGTGAGAATTGCACTACGAATTAGAACAACCGGAACTAGGACCGCCCGAAGAGTCCTACCGGGGAGAATAGAACAGTAGATAATGAGTAAAATAATAAAAACGCGCGGAATTGTCAGAGATAAATAAAAGTATAAGTCTGTCGGAAGTATCCTTAGGCCCACTTGCACCATTCCACTAACCCGGGGTTAAGCGGTTAAACTATTAACCTTTTTCTTTTTTTTTTATTGGGAGGAAAATCCGTTATGGATACCTCCGCACCGCAGGGACAGCGCGGAGGTTATGTCGGACTTTCACCGACTAAAAACCTCCCAGTAGTCCTTCTCAGCGCATTTCGGACGGCTCTGGGATCTCCAGTGAACGCGCCAGTGCCGGCCTAGCGCTAAGCCTCTTTGAGGGACCTCTCTTTTTTTTTTGGTCGCAGTCCCTAGCTGCGACCGTCTCCGACCCCGAGAACCCCTTTTAGTCGCCTTTTACGACAGGCAGGGGATACCGTAGCCGTATTCTTACGCCCGGGCTACAGGGCGCTAAACTATTAACCTAGTGTCAAATTGTATGGCTAACCATGGCAACTCCTAGGTTATCCGGTTAACGCCGGGTTAGTGGAATGGTGCGAATGGGCCTTATGGGGCTAACCTTGGGCCTGAGGTCGGCAAACCCATTACTCACTCAGAATTGCACTACGGAATAGAACGACCGGAACTAGGACCGCCCAAAGAGTCCTACCGGGGGAATAGAACAGTACATAGCCAGTAAAATAAAAACGCGCGGAATGGACAGAGATAAATAAAAGTAAAGTAGGTATAAGCCTGTCTCGGAAGTATCCTTATGGGGCTAACCTTGGGCCTGTGGTCGGCAAACCCATTACTCAGTGAGAATTGCACTACGAATTAGAACGACTGGACCGCCCAAAGAGTCCAACCGGGGAGAGTATAGAACAGTAGATAGCCAGTAAAATAAAAACGCGCGGAATGGACAGATAAATAAAAGTAAAGTATAAGCCTGTCTCGGAAGTATCCTCATGCGGCTAACCTTGGGCCCTGTGGTCGGCAAACCCATTACTCAGTGAACAGAGCAGAGGCGAGTGGAACTCGACGCGAAGCGCGACGAGTTAAAGGCCCAACCACCTGCGGTCATCAATTACAATTTTGTCGGAGGGGTGCTGACATGCAGTGAATGTGGCCGTACATTTACTGCTAAAATCGGTTATGTCAGCCACTTGAGAGCTCACGAACGTCGGTCTCAGTAATCAGTACTATACAGTCGCCGTGGTCGAAACCGGCCAGGAAGGTATGATAAGGTATGATACGCAGTGAGAATTGCACTACGAATTAGAACGACCGGACCGCCCAAAGAGTAGCCAGTAAAATGAAAACGCGCGGAATAGACAGAGTTAAAAGTAAAGTATAAGTCTGTCTCGGAAGTATCCTTATGGGGCTAACCTTGGGCCTGTGGTCGGCAAACCCATTACTCAGTGAGAATTGCACTACGAATTAAAACGACCAAAAAATGACCGGACCGCCCAAAGAGTCCAACCGGGGAGAGTCGAACAGTAGATAGCCAGTAAAATGAAAACGCGCGGAATAGACAGAGTTAAAAGTAAAGTATAAGTCTTGTAGCGATGCTACATATTTGCTTAGGATAAATACATACTTTTCCATACAAGATAACCGGTACAACATGACTGTCGCATTTCCAACAAAATAACATACACCACAGTGTGACACTTAGGTAAAACCGTAACGTACCTTCTTGGCCGCAGGTTGATTAACATATCCTGCCTCCTGGCTAACTGGTTTCGAAGAAACAAGTCCAAAGAGTATGCCACTTGAACGGAACTTGTCACCCAGATTGTGCAGAGGTTGCTGGACCAAACCTGGCTTCACGTATATCAAAGTGATCCTCGTGACCCATCCTAACTGCCCAAGTAGGTCACATCCTAATTTAGTTCGTATTTTAGAATCATTTTCGGAATTTTTATGAAACATAAATGACGATTTTGACGGTGTCAATGGGTTGAAATCTTTGACAGGACAACTGTCAGAAAATAAATTATGCGTTTAGTTACCGCATCGGAAGGAAGGTATTCTGAATGAAACAAGGTAGAAAACGTACGATAAAAATATAATTATTAGTAATTATTATTAACCACTTAAAATATTACAAGTATTAATGAGCATTGATATTTTTCGAGAGTCATTTGATTTGGAAAAGGTTTAAGTTGGTTTGACGTTTGATGCGTCGATATGGATCGAAACGGAGGGCTGGGGTATTTTGGAATTGGTGATGGATGTGTCAGTTGGAATTGGGGCTCGCTAGCATTTATACAGCTCCTAATTGAATATCGAAATAAACCGCCTCGCCCCCTTCCGCCGCCTGCCCCGGCCGGTGGAAGATTGGGATATATGTAAAGTGCGCCGTGTGTGTGTGTGTTGTGCGCGAAAAGGGCGTAGCCCACCGAGTGCTTTCCGTGCCACCGGCGAGCGCAAGCATGGCCACCGGTCGTGCTTCTCCAGGCGTCGTTGCGCGCCCCCTGATGTGCTGAGTGTCGTGGGGACGCTGGTCTTCACCGCAGGGCGCAGTTTCCCAGGCCTGCGGACTGTGTGTCGAGCGGTACGGCGTGCCGCCCAGCGAACCCGAGGTGCTTCACACAGGCCTCCCCTTCACTTGCGTGGCCTGTCGACTCCGAGGCGCGTCATGTTGGCGCCACCATCAAGCCGTAGGGCACGGCCTTGACCCGCGAGCCGTGTGTCGGACAGCCTTGCCGCGGTCCGACGATCCCAAGGTATCATCGCGCGGGTCCTTCTTGTGGAACTTCCGAGCGCCGCGGGTTGTTCTCGCCCGGGCTTGCCAAAGCCGGAGCTTGAGGAACGCCCGCCGCCCACCGTCAGCGATCCGCCTGCTGCGTTGAATACCAGCGGGCCTGTGGATGATAGCTACGTTCGGTACCCGTGAGTGCACTAGACTTTTATCCCAGGTTTTGGCCAAAACCCCGCGTCTCGTCCGTCTCGCGATCGTAGATTAAGGTTTACTATAGTGTCACCCCATAACCGCCGACGGTTTATAGAAACCGATTGTATTTTGAGCAGCGCCCGCCCTAAAGCGGAGTGCATTGTAAGTAGTTAGCGAAGTATATTAAATTGCATGACAGATATTTGGCTGTGTCTTTTCAACACCCTACCAAGTCTCCCCATTAACCAGGTTAGAATAACAAGAGGACCCTTGTACTTCAATAGCCCAACGTTTGACGGCAGATCTTATCCGAGGCACTATTTCTGTTAATTATTAGAATCGATTAAAAACATCATTTTTCCTGCCTCACATCCTACCTAGCTTGAGATTACAATAATATATAGTACAACCACGTTATTATACACTACAATGTCACCGCGACTTTAAAAAAATATTATTTATTATACACTACAGTCTGTCTCGGAAGTAGGTATCCTTATGGGGCTAACCTTGGGCCTGAGGTCGGCAAACCCATTACGCAGTGAGAATTGCACTACGAATTAGAACGAGCGGAACTAATGGCGTATTGATTACCCATTGCCAGCGGTATGTGCAAATTGGACACATTGTTCAATGTTAAACTGTATCTGATCGAGTTTCTTGACATTACAATAATAACGCAAAGAAGGAGTAGATAGCAATAGCGACTTTGTCCATTTTTGGTTTGCAACCTTGCCTTTACCTTCAGCTTTTCGATTAGAGGCAGCCATCGAGTGTTGATATTTTCTTAAATTGTAAGACTGAAGAAATATACGAAAGAACTGATCTGCCGCGTATATAAGGTGCTACTTTATTAGTTGCAGATATTTATACAGCTGATGGTACTCGGTTCCTGGAGTATATTTAAGTATGAAACATTATAGCTTATACAATGTTTTTTTGGAGAAATCTGAAAAACAAATTTGCTACGTAAAAACACCCTGTTAATGTGATTATTAAATGTGAACTCATTGAACAGATTCTAAGGACCTCTTTTAGCTAACGCCTAACTGTCTGGCCACTTCACGTCGATAAATCAAATACTTGATTGTCAATGTCATGTTATTTGCCGTCTGATTGTGTCGTTTGCATAAAAATTATTTTGAAATGCCTTACCGCTACACAGACGATGATTATTTTAACATGGTAACATGTTATCACGATGCAAACTACAATGCACCCGTATCCAAGAACTGCAGCCTTAGGATTATGAACCACGTGTATTATTTTGCCAGTGGCTTAGGAGACATACATAACATACTGTGGACTGACGAGTGTACCTTTACAAGGGTGGGATTGTTTAACCTGCACAATTCACACTTTTGGTCGGAAGTGAATCCCCACTTAGCTCGCCCTGATCACTTCCAAACTCGCTTCAGCGTCAATGTGTGGGCAGGGTTACTAGGAGACTGTTTGTTGGGTCCAGTGTTTCTTAATCGCCTAAATGGAAGGACGTACCTACAATTCTTACAAGAAGACCTACCGGAATTGCTAGAGGACGTACCAGTCGATCTTCGTAGGGGGATGTACTTTCAACAGGACGGTGCCCCCGCCGGACGGAACAATTTCAATTGCGATGGATAGGCCGCGGTGGGGCTCAAGCAGGTGCATTGAACTGGCCAGCCCGCTCACCAGATTTAACCCCGCTCGATTTCCATATTTGGGGACGAGCCAAAGATTTGGTGTATGAAGACGACGGTCACACGATCAGAACATCAGAAGAATTACGGGCTCGCATTACCAACGCTTTTGGAATCATGAAAAGGGAAGGAGAGATTTTGTTGCGTGTGAATAGAAACATCCGAAAGCGAGCATTATCGTGTATTGAAAACCAGGGTCGCCATTTTCAACAATTTTTGTAAAAAAATATGTTAATAAAAGTTTTCTTTTGTTCATGCTTGCTTTTAAAATTCCTTTCACTCACTTATCAAAGGCTAGTATTAGTTAACTACCCTAATGGCTGGATTTTTATTTTCTTGTCGATTTTTAACACGCAGGTGCAATTCCCCAGTAGGTATGTCCTTCAATTTCTTCCACTGATTTACTAAAAATTCAGTACAATTTTTTTGGGATTATGTATCTATCCAGCGTAGAATAAGGAACTCTCCGTACTCACCAAATTTCATTCAAATCTGACGCAAGAAAATCGAACACAAAATAAAAATCCGCTTTAGGAACAAGAAGAAAAGTTGAATACCCAAAATGTTTACTTTTCCATCCTAATAGAGTCTGTGCGGAAAGAGAAGAGTCGTGGCAGAAACGGGAACTAACATTTTAAATTTTATATGGCAATCAAACCTTTGACACCTGTCTTGTAAAAAGTAAACAAACTTCTGTCAATGTATATTTTTATTAACAAAAACCGCAAGTTTTATGTATAAAATATTTTCAAAACACGATAAAACCGTACATAAAACCACAAGGAAAATTATATTTAACATTGTTCGGTTTTGTCAGCGGGAAGAAAACGGCTAAAAGCCGACTATCGACTTACAAAAAATCGCGGAACGTGTTTCCGCTATTCGCGGGTATTGATGTTGTATTTAATATTAAATAATTACCTATTTAATAAACCCCCTAAGTAACTTGTCTCCGGTACATAATCGGTAAGTATATTCATTCAAAATATATTAATTTTCATTAATATGCAGGTCATTCATGATCTTTAAAATAACCGACAAATAGTCTTGATACTTGCCATTTTATGCATATTTATATGTAATTTCTTTTTCAGGATTGTGTAAAAGTACCTACGGTATCTCGAATAAAAGACCGCTAAGTAGGTGATATGCAAGAATTCGTAATCTACGTGCCGGATTCAAGCACATCCAGTTCAGATGAAGATAGTTCTATGAGTGTCCCTGGTTGTTCTGAAGCTAGCTCAAACATAAGTGACATTGAATATTTTAATTCAGACTTCGATTACAAAGAATGAAACTTTTTCTAATAAAATATTTCTTTATTTGTAGGTTATGTTAGTTACGAAATTTTATTTCATATTTAGCAGTGACTTTTCGTATCGTGATTGACGGCGTAATATCGTGAGATGAGAGAACCGGACATATCCCAATAAGGCCTACCTACTTATGCACTATTTTTATTTATATTCATATTTATTATTAATAATGTACACATATACATACACATACATTACAAGTCAAGTTTACAATGGGTGAAATATATCCCAGATAAAATTACAGTTCTATTGCCCAATTTCTACCCGATCTACCCGGTTTAAATAACTGTTAGAATGCACAGATTAGGTAGTACATAAATGAGACTCTATCTTGTTTGGTAAAAAATTACAGTTGTATTGGGCAGATTCTTAACTAGTTTTAGCAGTTTTGTCAATCGCAGTCACTTTTTAGTATCTGAGACATAAAAACAAGTGTGTTTTAAAAAGAAAACTAGTGCCTGCGCTAAATCAGAGGATTGAGTTGACGAGCCGACACCACCACCAGGCTCCGTTTAGTAAGCCGTGGTAAAAAACCGAAAGAAAAGGGATTCAAGTATCATGACCTTTAGTGTCGTACTATAATCACGTGACCAGTGTTGTCAGCATAGCAAAAACCATAAAATAGCACTGGCGCGCCCTCAAATCCCACGACTCTTCTCTTTCCGCACAGACTCTAACCTTTCGCAGTTTTCCCGCCGAACCATAATGACATTTAAGACAAACAATTGTTGACATGAGTGACATGACAGATAGTGTTAAACGTCTTGTCAGTTAAATGCACATGGTGATTATTTTTAGGCGAAATTATTAATTAATTTTTTGTTCGGTAAATTAAAACAAAAAAATAATAATTAAATATTCTTAATTTCTATTTAAAGTTAATTGTTTTAAAGTAAAGTATCATCTGTTAAAATATCTGCAACTAATAAAGTAGCACCTTATATATGCCCTCAGCGTCCTCCCATATAAGCCGTCCACTTTACAGTACGATAATCTTCCATTTGCCTCTCTAAGGCTCTTGCAATATGTACTTGCATATTTGAGAGATGGAGGCAAATCGTGGAAGAAAACGGTTTGTGATTATATCCCTCCCGCATAACAATGCGGGCGACGATTCACCACACATTAGATTCTTCACAGAAATTCGCAAATTGCGGGGATTTTTATCTTTTACTTAATTAATGAAGACTTAATCAGAGTAACAGAGAAAGATGCCCGTAATTTGCGAACTTCGATTTTCGCGGTTATAGCCCAGAGGGCCTACCGCGAGCCACAATCGACGTGTTGCCTCCCTGTCACACTTACGTAGGAATCTCAAAGTGCGCCAGAGAGACGACACGTCGAACGTGGTTCGCGGTAGGCCCTCAGAGCGGTGCGTACGATATCTGATATGTATTGGCCTTAATGAAATTACGTTTGAAATGTTTGGATGTGCTACCCACGTAATTAGGTCTTCCTTTGTATTTTAAAGACGGTGGCCTTTTCTTAAGGCTTGGCCACATACAGAGCGCGACGCAGCGCCGCGTCCGCGCCGCGTCCACGCCGCGCGACCGCGGCACATGCTAACAGGTTACCGACGTCAAACAGACTGCGTCCCGCCCGCCGGTATCACGCCCCGCTTCTGTCGCGCCCCGCGCCGCGCGGCCCCTTGCGTCCGCGCGGCGCGTGCGCAGCGCTGCGCCGAGCGAACGCGGCGGCCCGCCGCGTCGCGCAAGGTCACATCAGTAGGATCGGACGTTAGGCAGCGAGCGGTGCGCCGCGTTCCCGCGCGGCCGCGCCGCGTTCACGCGCGCCTTGAGGGCGTGTTGAGAGCGTGAGGCCGGCGCGATCGGCGCGCGCCCTGTTTGACCAGGCTTCGCGTCGGCATCACGCGGCGCGGACGCGGCGCTGCGTCGCGCTCTGTGTGTGGCCAAGCCTTTACTTGGTATCTCGTTACATGTATTTTTATACTTACTAGGAAACTATAACCTTTTTTAATTCTGTTGTTAACAAAATATAAAGCTTTTACTTTTCAATTTCCTTAAATATTTACTATACAAGGCGAAAAATAGGAAATACGCAACGAGTGGCGAATTTTAAAACAAAACCGAAGGGAGTGACGAAGGGAGGGAGGGACGTGTCTCGTACAGCGTTTAACAGTACAAATTGCCCTTTAACATTTCGACGTAAGTTACGTAATGTACTTATTATATTATAGCACCGGTGTCGGTGTCGTAATATCGCACCAAAAGTACCGTAAAAAAATACTTTCGTTATGCATTGTAAATACAAAATAGGACAAAAAAAGTAAGTTTCCTACTGTGTTAAAACAACTCCAACTGTGAACTAACTACCGGGGTCACTTGAGAAAATAGAGGACCTTGCGACCTACACGTTCTTGAGAGACGTGAAGGAAGCAGGCGCACAATGAATTTCAACCAGATTATCTCTTAAGTACAAGTAGTATTATATAAAGGAATAGGTACTTATGACGAGTATAGTCGGTTGGTTTTAAAATGTCGGGAACCACTTGAAAGACTACCTGACGATGCATTGTATCTTTTATTAAACCAAACCGCTAATTACCTGTGCAAAATGAAATGCAATAACAACCAAAGATTCTCAACAGATAACATATTTACCGATAATTTTTAGGACATTAAGGGGACGCTGAGGCTTGATCCTGTTATTTTTCTCAATTTTTACCGCTAAAGGATCAGTAAAGGCCTCGTATAACGCCTGTGGGTTAGCGGAAACCGATGTCCAGGATAGAGCGAAATGGAAGGAGAGAAGTAGGAAAGCGGACCCCGTCACATTACGGGACAAACGCTAAGAGGATGATGATGACTCGTTCCCTAGTGTCGTCACGCTACACCTAGGTCACCTAGGCCGTTTAGCAAGTAGGCCGAGTTATATCATCGAAAAGAGGCTCTCCGTGACCCTTCGGTCGTTCACACGCCCACTGAATGCTAACTACTTAGCATCAAGATGTTAGCTTTACTGCTGTGTACATATCTACATGTAAGTACCTAATCATTGAAGACACACTTTGGTTATTTTTATCATGGAAACTTTAGAGGACCATATGTACTATAAAACGTTGTACAATACACGTGCGAAAAGGTAACTCGTAACGTTTTACAGTACATATGGCCCTTTACATTTTCGACATACGCACGTAATAGTGCTAGTTACCGCACTAGGTACTGGAAGAGATCCCTCTTAGGGATAAGTTCGCCTTTGTACTACACATTTGTTTTAATCGGATGTAACCAATATTCCTCTCTTTTCGTACAATAAAATGTTTAGTTACTTTACGGTTTAATCTTTGAAGAGTGCTATTTTAAATTTCTATATAAAAAAAACTAGAATCGATGGACTCCACGCTATGTTACTATGCAATTCAATGCATAATGAACATATTCAGGTTTCGCAAGGGAATGACTGTTACCGCGATACAAAATTAACATATCGACTATGCATATGCAAGTTTAGATCGGCCGATAACACGTTACGATAACTACATAACTCACGATACAAGTAACAATGCATATTGTAGCAAAAAATGACATAGTTTGAACAATAGACAAAGATTATTTATGTACCCTAGTACAAAAAAAAATAATTTGTGCTGCTCCATACATTATACAGTAACTATAGATCGTAAAGCACAAGTGTTTGACAATCCAGTCACCACAAAACCGGACAAGTGCGACTCGCCCACCGAGGGCTCCGTACTTTTTAGTATTTTTTGTTAAAGCAGCAACAGAAATACATCATCTGTGAAAATTTCAACTGTCTAGCTATCATGGTTCATGAGATGCAGCCTGGTGACAGACAGACAGTTGAGTCTTAGTAATTGGGTCCCGTTTTTACCCTTTGAGTACGGAACCCTAAAAAGTATAGCGCCGTACCTACAGCGCTGTCAATTTTGCGACTACAATATTTTACACTATCTACTATTACGTGTCTTAGAATTGAATTAAATTTGTTGAAAATTGAATTAATTAATTAATTCAAAAGAGCCTGTATTAAATCCAGTGGCTTAGGTATTTAACGAATCAACTAGGTAACCAAATAATGAATCATGTTTGCAGTTTTAAATTAAACTAAGTTGGTTATTCTTTTAGCAAATTAAAAGTGTTTTTAAAATAGCTCTTAATGACAATACATACGGTTCATTTTAAAGTGGTCATTGTCCTAATTAGATACAGAGCTTTATACAGAGCAATTGTCGGTGATAACGTGGTTTGGCAATGAGTTCGTTCCAAGCGAAATCAAACCTTATAGTCTAAAGATACGATTGACTTTTGAATGTGTGGAAAATATGTAATTTTACGATTTGATATAAATACAGATTTAATTTTAATTGCAGCCTTATAGTTACAGAGCGAAAGCGTACGATATGCTTCGGAAACGAAACTAAACAAAGATTGTGAATAAGAGAAAATATCGTGCTATTAGCTTGACTTGGTTTATTTATTGATCCGAAAGTACAGATGTACATAGTGCATAATTATTTTCCATCGTATTTTCACGTAAACCTACGAAAGTGACTTGCTATTTCAGTCAATCTCGGTAAAAAAGTACTGAGGTTCACTGAAGTAGCATGACAAATACGAACACTTCCGAGAAAATACGATGGAAAACAATTATGCACTACATCTGTAGGTATTCGAACATTTAAGTATAGAACAAACTTCAGTCAATTTGTATCTTTTTGCGAGTCGAGTTGACCGAACTTTCAACATGTCTGTGCATGCATGTGTGTGTTAAGGTGGCCACTGACGAGCCTTCCAACAGTCCAAATAGCGTGGCTGCAATCCAAAATCGGTCCGTGAATGTCAAATACGTACAATGTTTAATATTAGGATGCCGTCCATTTGGATGAATCCATTGTAACGGCATCCATTTGGAAGGCTCGTCAGTGGTCTGCTTTAGATTACAAGGCAAAATTTTGCTTGGTGCTATATGTATGTTGGTATAAATCATATTAAAAAGAGTGAAAGAGATGTTTATATGTTTCTTCCGTTTACGAAAGTGCAGTATTCTTCATTGGTGCCTTTTGTTGTTTTCGTGGTCACTTGTGCGGTTTGATGGTGGCACGTTTCGCAAATTTTCTTATTCAGTGATCTAGACATTCTAGACACATTAGGCACGACACGTCAGTCTCTATTAACTTTGGACTAAATAATAATCATGTCATAACAGTTGTCTACATGTATAAATAATCTGTACAGTCATGTGCAACAATATCTTGCACAACAAACCGCGCAAAATATGACACGCTCTTATGCCTCTACAAACAAGAACGTGTCAAATAATTTTGCGCGCATCGTTGTGTACATAGTAGTGAATGAGATTACGCAAAAGTAGGTATTTGCCACTACACTACTCGCTCTATCCGCTATAATTGATGCTGACAGTACACTCTACACAAGGGGTGCCCAAACCCCGGCCCGCGGCCCAAATCCGGCTCGAAACGCGTTCCGATCCGGTCCGCCGACACCCAAAGCGAGTGCCCACTGTCCGGCCCTCCGGTTCTCAGCATTCATTGAAAGTGGAACTGTTCCTAACAGCAGCAGCCAGACACCCTCTCCTGGCGCAAAAACCGACGGTGGCCCGCTCGAAAGTGTCTGGGGCGCAATATGGCCCTCAGGTAAAAAAGTTTTGAGACCCCTGCTCTACACCATAAGTACTATCACACAGCTTTAGAGACACAATTCGCGTAACCGTGACCAAAACAAGTGAATGCTCCGAAAGGCACTTTGGCAGGTACCTTACGAGTCTTACGACAGTATGTGATTGTCTGACGACAATCGCACTAAATTCAGAACGATGTTGGAATGTTGGATTACATAAATAAAGTTACTCCATTTCATTGACGCCTTTCCGGTTATTCCGGCATCGGAAATTACAACACGCCAAGAAAAATAAAAAAAGGAAACGCTACTCATCGAGAATTTAATTTACCTTGAAATTGTGCGAGAATATTATCACCTGCACAAACAAACTTGGTAGATTTACTTTTTAGCGCATATATCGAAGTGAGGATGATATGCAAAAGACGCAAAATATAAGGGCCACCCCACATCTAGCGTCCCTCGAGCGTCGGCGTCTGGTCAGCGCCACTCAGCGCTATGGAAAATGACGTCGCTGCGCAGTTGCGTCGACGTTGCGTCGAGCAGCGGCCATAGAATTGTAGACGCCGACGCTCGAAAGACGCTAGATGTGGGGGGGGGGGGGCCTAATATGTACCTAGGTAACTATATTTCAGTTTATTTAATTAATTGTGGCCAGTTTGGTCCTTCTCCCTCTTAGAAGTCTTATTTTTACTTAGGTTTAAACTTTATTACTCAAAAAAATTTACATTCACATAAAATACAAGTATATTTATCTTGAATTACAAGAGCATCAAAAGAGCAGTTTACATGAATAGGTACTCACTGTTTTATCTATAAAAAACCGGGCAAGTGCGAGTCGGACTCGCGCACGAAGGGTTCCGTACCATAATGCAAAAAAAAAACCAAAAAAAAGCAAAAAAAAAAACGGTCACCCATCCAAGTACTGACCACTCCCGACGTTGCTTAACTTTGGTCAAAAATCACGTTTGTTGTATGGGAGCCCCATTTAAGTCTTTATTTTATTCTGTTTTTAGTATTTGTTGTTATAGCGGCAACAGAAATACATCATCTGTGAAAATTTCAACTGTCTAGCTATCACGGTTCGTGAGATACAGCCTGGTGACGGACGGACGGACGGACGGACAGCGAAGTCTTAGTAATAGGGTCCCGTTTTACCCTTTGGGTACGGAACCCTAAAAAACTAATATTAAATACCTACTTAAGTTTAGTTTAAGCATTTCTTGAATAACGTTTCTTCTATTCTACAGGGTGACTTCAAATTGGTAATACAAAACAATTAATTGGGACTCAGTTAATGCCCAATAGTATATGTACTACGTAACTCCGTTGTTTAGCTGTATTTAATTATCGCTAATTTTCTAATAAAACAAATATTGAAGTCACCCTGTCATATTCTATTAGGTAGCCTGATCTCAATTGCCGGTCATAGGCATCTTGATCTAGTAAGGGCCCCCCCACATCTAGCGTCTTTCGAGCGTCGGCGTCTACAACTCTATGGCCGCTGCTCGACGCAACGTCGATCCAACTGCGCAGCGACGTCATTTTCCACCATTGACCAGACGCCGACGCTCGAAAGACGCTAGATGTGGGGGGGTAAATTAATTCGGTTAGAAATACAAATTTATGTTTGCACGGTTCAGGGTCACGCACCGAATAATATCTATTTATTTTCCATTCGTTTGGTCCTATTCAATACGATGTAGCTACGTAGGTATCACGATTGGAAAATTGCCCTCTGATTGAGGTGCCATCACGGGGCTCCTGAAGGTCCCATGAGTCACAGGACTTTTTTGATGCTCAGGTCATCCAAAATGGGAGTCAGGGATCTAACTTAAGGATAGCGTAACGCAACGCTAGTGATGTGCCATCTCACATATTATTCTATACAATACAACCGTCTTACACATGCGCGTGTCAAACGGACTGGCGTGCCGGGTCTAGGCAAATCCGAAATTGAGAGTAGGTATTAGACTTTAGCGGCCTTTTAATATTGTAGCTTCAAAGCTATAATTCACACTCAATATTATCTAATAGTAAACAAAGCAATGAACAGCGGGCCGATTTTTGAAATTCGACCACTCGATTTTGTGTATTTCGTTAAATGATATCTCCACTACTAGGCGTTTAAATTCTACTAATAGAATTGAAATCGAGTGCTCAATACCACAAGATTCCAAATTTCAATCGCTCGTATTTCAAAAATTAGCATTTCGCCGTTTTCCACCGATTTTTGCATGACGAAATCGAGCGATCGAAATTCAAAAATCGGCCCCCTGAACAAGCAATAATCGGCATTACCACATTGTGTAACACTTATAAATAAGTAGTAAGTACACGTAGGTACAAGATAATAGGGGATATTACGCGAAACTCTGCGTAGGGGGCACTACTACCACAATCCATCACAATCTGGGGGTCTACCGAGAAACAAGAAAATCAAAATTTCGTTATTTAACCTCTCTATCGCTCTTGCATATTCGAGCGATAAAGAATCAGATAACTAAATTTCGATTTTCGCGTTTCCCGGTAGGCCCTTGTTAACAAACCGCCTTGATGCATCAATGTCATATTTTATTGTCTCT
This sequence comes from Cydia fagiglandana, assembly GCF_963556715.1. NCBI lineage: Eukaryota > Metazoa > Arthropoda > Insecta > Lepidoptera > Tortricidae > Cydia > Cydia fagiglandana. Next base: position 12,110,030 of record NC_085951.1, read on the forward strand.
AAAAACATGTCAAAAAACTGTTTAAGGCACAATATGTTTAAGTTACTCTATGGGTTTACTAGCTAGCTGAGTGCTGCACTCTGGCGGCAGAACATTGCAGTAATACCCCCTATTACCCCGGCTACACACGTAACTATAAATCGTAGCGATTACACTGTGCAGTCCGATTTGCGCAGTTTTATCTACTAATCGTTACGATAATCGACAACGATTTGTCATACACACGGCAGATAAAACTGCGCAAATCGGACTGCACAGTTTAATCGCTACGATTTATCGTTACGTGTGTGGCCTGCATTGGAAACAAATCGCATGCATTTGTTCACAATTTCCTTGGCCGTAATATAACAGATGTACACTTTCTATTTTCGTAGCTGTTATCTCCTTCTATGCAATCTAACATAAGTCTTATCGCAAAGATTTGTGGTCGATTTATTTTATTCTAACTTACAATTTCTAAGACCAATGGATTTACAAAAGAATACTTGCATAATGTGTTTTTCATTCTTTGAATATGCAAGTCAGTGCCTGCTAATGTTTATTACATCGTCGGTCCAGATAATGACTTGGTGGATCTTCTTTTTTAGGATTTCCTATGCATCTCGTGCGTAGGGTGGCCAGACAGAAATTTGGGATTTCCTGACAGAATTAAATGAAAGATAAAATACGGGATTTCAGTCTTCCAGCTTCATAATAAAGGTGATTACCAATTAAAGGCTAACAGGTTGTTGCCAAAGCTATTTTTACACCAATTAATAAATAGTTTTAAAAACATTTGCACCAATTTTCAATATTTTTGCCCACATCAACCAGAATGTAACGATAATTAAAATCAGACAATTCCTTCAAATAGCCTCGCACGAAAAACCGCGATAGATAACAATCCGCCATTACGAGTGGGAAATTGAGAAACATTAGTTTTTCCTGTATTATGTGTATTGTGATACAATTACAGGGTTTCTACTTTGCTCGGTTGTATTCAATCTTCTTGTGCATTATATTTTTTGCACTTGAGACATGCTTTGTTAGGTTGGATTGATATATGACATGTAAGTGACTTGTTTATTGCAAAGAAATCAATGAAATTGGGGATTGTACAGTCACCTGCAATAATATATTACACAACGATGGCCGCAAAAATATCTGACACGATCTTATTTGTAGGGCCAATGAGCGCGTCACATATTTTTGTGGCTTTCGAAGAGTAAACAATATTATTTTAGGTGACTACATTTTTAGCATAACAGCCAAAAGGTGTTTAATTTTTTTTATTTACTGTCAAATTTTTACTTTGCATGCGTCACTTGGTGAAGGAAAACATCATAAGGCAACTGAACTAACAACAAAGCCTAGTTTCGCCCCTGGGTTAGGTCAGATTGTAGGCACTAGTTATTGCCTACTCCAATTCTTGGGATTTGTTTCCAAGCAGACCACAAGCTTGCAGACCGTATTGATATTTTTTTAGGGTTCCGTAGCCAAATGGCAAAAAACGGAACCCTTATCGAACCCATACGTGTGGGGTATCTATGGATAGGTCTTCAGAAATGATATTGAGGTTTCTAATATAATTTTTTTCTAAACTGAATAGTTTGCGCGAGACACTTCCAAAGTGGTAAAATGTGTGTCATCCCCCGTAACTTCTAAAATAAGAGAATGATAAAACTAAAAAAATATATGATGTACATTACCATGCAAACTTCCACCGAAAATTGGTTTGAACGAGATCTAGTAAGTAGTTTTTTTAATACGTCATAAATCGTAAACCACTATTTTATTATGTTACTTGCTGCTACCCTTCATGGGCGAGTCCGACTCGCACTTGGCCGCTTTTTTTATTTGAAAGATCCTATACTGATCTTTTGCAATAACTCCATGGGATGAGTCATTTGTTTTGCCAGTCACTGATAGCACAGGTGGCCCCATTATCAATGCTATTGGAAATATGATTCCCAGTTTAGTCACAGTAGAAATAAGGCACATCATCAATATTTAATAATTTACCTATGATGATTGTTTATTAGAATCTGAAGTGTATGGAATGTTACTCATGGAAGTTGTAAATTATGATAGACTCTGACAATGCTAACTTTGCACCAATTTGGCAGTAAATGTTCATACATATCCCCAACCAGGGGCCCGTTTTTCAAAAGCTTGTAACTTGTAATACAAGTGGAAGTCCCTTTTTAACAAACGCTGCCAACAAGAGATATCCACTTGTATTACAAGTTACATGCATTCAAGAAACGGGCCCCTGCTCCATACTGAACATAGCATTTGGAATCAAGACTTAGCATGGTCCCACTATGTGCTCTGTCTAATTTTTAGAAAATATAAACACAATGTATGGTTTTCTGGGCAATATTTCCTGTTTTTCAAATACACAGTGTATAATAGAATTCACAAAATCAGTGACATTATTGTCTTGTCCTGAGATCAAGTTTGTATTTTATAGTTCGTTTTTTTAGCATTAGAAATAAGGTAAACAATCTTGATGTGTCTTTTAATTGAAAAACACATTAAATATGTAACAATTATGAATCTAATACGATCATTTATATTCTTCTGCTTTCATAAATGATAGTTACTGATTTGTAATAAGCGTTTTTCAATTAAAAGACATGCCAAAATCGCTTACCTTCTTCCAAGTTCTTTCTAATGCTAAAAAAACGAACTATAGACAACATATTTTTTCTTACTTTCAAATTAAGTAGCCTAAAACACAAGTAGTAAATCTAAATAGATAAGATGAGAATAGCATAACTGGGTCAGAGATAATTGATTAGTCTCTTTGATAACTCCAGGAGGTAAACATATATAAAAATAAGAAATTATTTGTAGCTTTTCATTTGACAATAGTTCAATAGGTCTACAAAAATACTTTTAAATATATATTCATCAGTCAATGTTTGTTATTTGTTGTCTATCCTCATATTGTTTAAAGCAGGATTGCATACCTATCTAATAATTTTGCACAAAGAAAGTTTTATTATTCAAAGACCAAGGTAATTTGAAAAGTAAGAAATGAGTATGTAATTGTCAGTATGCAATTTCTCTGCTGACCATACACTTTCACATTTATTGTAATTAGAGTGAGAGTCTGCATGTATTGTTATTCAAATAAAACCAACAAAAACACAACTGTTTTTTTTTTATTTTCAATTACGTACGGGCCATGGCTTTTCTAGTCAAACAGATGTGCATAATACATGCAGTATTATGACTCACTAGTTATGATTGGTTAAGAATGTAAACATTACTTACGGCTCTGGACTGTATTGAGCACCTCCGAAAAACCCATGCCTGTCAGGCTGGGTGGTCACCGAGGAACATATAGAAGTGGTGTCCGCCTGCTCGCTGCGATCCCCTCCGGCACTTTTAACACTTTTCTGGAGCGACATATCCGAATCTGTCCCAAATCAACTGCACTATCTAGCACCCAGTATCATCACGCACGCCGCGTACACCCGCTTCTACCGACGGTCGAGTGGGCGGACGAATTAATTGCAAAACACGTAACTGTTTCTGGTGTTAACACCCGCTGACGAAACCACAGCAAACACTCGTTTCACATTGACAATACGATAGAGAAAGAACTGAAATCACGTTCACAGCGCGAATTGTTTCGACGCACAACCATAACTGTAGTAAATATGGCAACGATACGTGCTTACGATGAACACAAACCAATATTTTTCTTATCAAAATTCAACAAAGTGTGGGTGGGCCAGAAATATGTGAGGGTACAGATAAAACATAGCCTCCTAGTAGCATACGTCACATTTGCTAGTGTTGTGCCAAATTATTTCGCTATTAACGTCGTTATAACCTGTTATAACGGTTATTTTAGTAATAAAATGTATTAGACTGGCAACATTTTGCTGTAATTGTGTTCAAGTTGACACTAATCACGCTATTTATAAATCTCATAATGTATTTAGGAATAATAGACTGTAATTAGTTGTATTAAGGTTGTTTTCTTCTTGTTTCTATTCAACAACATAATTAGATTCAGTAGTGCAATTATATTACTTAATTTACTTGTCAAAAATTAACTAGGTTATGTTTTCCTTTCCTGTGTTTTCAATTAATTTACATTGAATAAATAGATTAGTTACTAAAATACGTTACTTAAAATGAACTCTATAAGAAAGCTCTACTTGGTTCCTCCTTTCGCAAGGAATGCGTCATCTGCTCCAGCGGAATTCGTAAACAGAAACCCTAGAAACCTAGAGAGGATTCGTGTAGCTCGCAAACCTGATGGATATCACTTAGATAACCCTGGCAGAAAATTTTGGCATAAGTAAGAACGGCAAAATGAATAGCCTCTTAGTAAAGCTTAATTTAGTATAGACTTAAGAGTATAAAAACTAGGAAGGGACACAACATAGTGATTGTATGTGTACGAGTCCTCAATTATTTTCTGTCCCTCGGAAGTCTTATAATATAATATTAATGTTTCAGATTGATTCTCACCTCGAGTAACCGCTCAGTAACAGCACAGTTGGTCCATTACCTCAACGGTCCAGTTGTTGAAGTGAAATCCTCTGATTGGGCACTCCAAAAGCAACTTTATAGCACAAAAGACATGTGTGCTTACATCAGTGTTGGCCAAGTCTTTGCTCAGAGATGCTTAGAGGCTGGCATCTCTGAAATGTACTGTGACATTCAAGCTACAAAAGGAGGGAAGATAGAGAGGCTTATCAAAGAGGTTCAGAACGGGGGCATCAAGTTGAAAGAGCCTGAGGTTTATAAGAAGCCTTATCCTTGGGATAAACATAGGCCTGAAAAACCATGGAATGTTACTGAAGAGTAGTTTCAAAGTGTAATTATTAGTGTAGAAATATATTTGTTAGATTTATTGCAGTGTTGTTTTTCTCTTTCAAATTTAAGCCAGACTTGTCAGAATCAAAATTGTATATTTTGGTTTAACAGAGCCACTCAGCATATAATAACTTCTTAATTGTTGGTGCAGACTTGGAAAGTATAAAAATAAATAGTGATATTTTCTGTGGTACACCCTTTCACTTAGGGGCCCTTTTCTCAAAAGCTTGTAACTTGTAATACAAGCGGATGTCACTTTTTGACAGCTTTTGTTAGAAAGGGACTTCTACTTGTATTACAAGTTACAAGCTTTTGAGAAACGGGCCCTAGGCCTGCTCATGTTTTGATTGAAGAACGATAGTTAGGAAGTGGTAGAGTTGATTTCATGAAATAAGCAAGCATTTATGCTATTAAATTTCACAATGAAGGTCAAGGGAAGACTGTCTATAAGCACGTTTGTAGCTTTTAACTCATGTGTTTGTATAGTCAATGTCAAAGATATGTTTACACTTTTCACCGTATTACAAAGGAGTGAGGTGCAAAAGGGTAAACATATCTTTGACGTTGACTGTACACATACTCCACTTCCAGAAGGGAGAGCAGTAGTTGTGGTGTTCAATAAATATAGGCAGATGCACTGGCAACATTAGTAAGTGTCATGGCAGCTGGCTGATGGTATGAGCATGCTGTATGGAGCAATAATTATCCCAAGAGTAATTAGATTGATAGATGAAAATGTGAACATCACAGAAGTAAAGCACTTCCTTTCTCTGTATGAGCAACGTATGTATATACAAATACAAGACTTCTTGCCTTATGATGGTCTTCCCAGTAATAAATTTTATATATATATATGCCAGTCTGACCGACATTGACCTTATAGTAGATTGAAATCTACTTTGTTGGTAGGCATCTACTGAATTGCAATTCAGGATGAAATCTACTGCAGACTATGTTAAATTATTTTGTATATCTCAGGAAACAAGCAAAGTTTTACAGACTTTCAATTGATAGGTATGTGTGGTTGCAAAATCTGCTATAAAAGCAGGAATTAGTAATAAATACAACTACAAGTGGTTTACATATTTATTAAGTCATTTAGCAGTAAATCTTAAAGTTAAAATTATATAGGCTTAATCTTAAAATGAAGTCCAATGAGAGAAAACACGAGGCATTTCAAATCCTGCACAAGGTAATAGAAGCCGCGGAGACCTTCTGGGTCGCGGGACTGGTTGACATCCAGCAGAGACCCAGTTTTCGAGGTGGTGAACGAGATATGCTCCTCTCCGATCACAATCTCTAGCTCCTGTCTACCAACCCGATCGGGTTGGGGCCACAAACGGTCATCTTCGTGCATTATTTCGGAATCCACAATTATTCTCTTCAGTTCCTCCATTACACAGGGGTGTAGGTATGCCTCTTTCCGGATCATTGTATCGTTCTTGTAATTAGAATTGTTGGCATAGCGCAGTTTGCCATCGGGCCGGAACTCAAACTCGAGGAATTCATGGCCAAATTTTCCCCTGTGACCGACGTAATACCGTATATAAAAGTCTGTCGACATTTTCTACGGATTTCGCTCACTAAAATAACAAATTCTATAAGTGGGAAATTACTTTTTACGCTCCTTTGGTAAATAAAACAGGGTTATGTTTGTGTCATCGATGTGAAAGCGGGTGAACTCCGCCAAGTTGCCAACTTGCCACAGATAAAGGAAACGCTACCTATGCTTTATTATCCTTGGCCAGTGAAGTAGAACAAATTGCTCTCTAAACGTAAACTATTATATTTATGCTTCTAAATATATTTATCCATTTTCTACATTAAAAAAGGTTTAATTTAAAATACTAATGTATTTTCAACAGTGAAAAATAATATATTACCAAGCAACAAAACGCAGTGAACTTTTTATTTCCATTTACCAAAGGACCTAAAATTTGGACCCTGTTTGTAATCTTAAGAATACAATAAAATAAGTAATAATTTATAAGGATATTGATTTTATATTAAAAATATTCAAGATCGCTAATTTACAATGTGTAGCTTAATAAGATACTACATTGACGCGTCATTAAAAAATGGCGGAACATATCATGGCGCCTTTATTTTCATAGCTAACTGAGCAAAATATAGCTATCTCTTTCTAACATACAGTAAACCGCATTGGCACTGGCTCCGCTTGTGATCAATATGTCCACGTGACCTCTCGTTAGTCAGTCGAGACTCGCGTAATTGCAAATGCAAAATGTCTGAAGGAACGCTTGTGTTAAAAATGAAGTCATAATATTTTGTTAACAGTTTGTAGTGTTCTAGTGTAAAATGCCTGCGTCAATTGGTGTTAATTTACGTGTGACGGGCCATTGTAGCCAAGGCGGGAGAAAGTATATGGAAGATTTGTTTTCCGTTGCGTATCAACAAACCGAGGACGAGAGAGATTTGGAGTATGCCTTCTTTGGAATTTACGATGGGCACGGCGGGAGCGAGGCCGCAGCTTTCGCGAAGGAGCACTTGATGGACTCTATTGTGAAGCAGCGTCAGTTCTGGTCGGACAACGATGAGGACGTGCTGAAAGCTATCAGGAATGGTTACATGCTGACCCACTTGAACATGTGGAAAGAGCTAGGTAAACGTCCAAGTGCGAGGTTATTCTTTAACTATTTTGCTGTTTCTACACTACCATTGCGCAAATATTGCTGCCAATGCTTCCCATGAGAATCCTAGGTGATTGTAAAGAATTGTTTGCGTGACCTTGTAAAGGCGGGAGTTTTTTGTCTTGAGTGGTTTGACATTGGGTCAACAAAAGATGTTAAAATGGTCGTTAGGCGATGTTTTTGTTTGTGTGGGTCTGTTAGATAACATGTACTATGCATACAAGTATTTACAGATTTTGGGATGTGGTTTCCTGCTTATGTAAGTGGGATTACCAAAGTGAAAGCCGTCACGCCAGTTTGTTGTTATATTGGCCCAAGATCCCATTACCAAAATTGATACCCACTTTTGTGAAAGTTGCAAAGGCTGTAAAACATTTAGTGCTCAAGAGTAACCTAGTTTTGCAATGCTGTGCCACTTATGAGGTCAGAACAATATTCTTTATTCTAGAGCAAAGGGAAACCAACTCAAAACTTAATCATAAGTATAACAACTTAACAAATGATTGTATAATTATTGCTATAGAGATCTGTTACAACTTTTGGGTATTTGCAAGTAGAAAACAGCCAAAACAGAACCAGTATGAAGATTTCTTGTACGCATAACTTATATGTTTAATTTGTATTTACAGAGAAATGGCCAAAGACTGTGACAGGATTACCAAGCACCGCTGGCACAACGGCCAGCGTAGCTTTTATAAGGCGAGGGAAAATATACATAGGCCATGTCGGGGATTCTGCAATTGTTCTTGGTTACCAGAAAGAAGGTAAGGATTTCCATTATTCGCGGTCCAGCGCAACCTCCTTTTCCACTGTATGCCTCCAGGTTGTATGTGGGTTGATATTTATAAAATAAATATAAGTATAAAAAAGCCTTTTATGTTCAGTTTATAAAGATACATAAGTTTATACTTAGTAATGACCAGAACCTTTCCCTGATCCCGATCTTGCTATTTGTTTCTATCTTAAGAATACAATAAAAATGCCAGTTTGGGCCCTCTGTTTTAATTTCACCTGATTTTGATATTCATGGCAACAGTGTTGGCCGAAACGTTAATGCAATTGAAAATGTTGGCCATTAACCATTATAAATTGAATCGTAAACTGTAATCGTCCGTTACGGTTTAAGGTTCAATTTATAATGGTTAATGGCCAACATTTTCAATTGCATTAACGTTTCGGCCAACACTGCATGGCAATCCATATGATTCCTGTAGCTGTATATTTACTTATTAGAGAAATATAAATGTTTATTACTTATATTTGAGCATAATTCATTTACATGAGAGATATGGTTGTACATGTTAGTAAACAGGAAACAAGATAATTCTTTCTATTATTAAAATAAGAATAGGATCAACACTTTTCTATGAATTTACATGCATAAATGCATGTGTATTTACACAACAAAAACACTGTGAAACGTATTTTACTGAAGCAATAATTTAAGGATTTTATGGATTTTTTTTTGAAGATTGATATTTCTTGCAGGGAGCGAGGAATGGGCCGCCAAGCCCTTAACATCAGACCACAAACCCGAATCCACAGCGGAAATGGAACGCATCCAAAAATGCGGTGGCAAAGTGGTCTCCAAAGCGGGTGTTCCAAGAGTTGTATGGAACAGACCCCGCCAGGGCCACAAAGGACCTATCAAGAAGAATACCCCGATGGATGAGATCCCATTCTTGGCTGTGGCCAGGTCCTTGGGTGACCTATGGAGTTATAATACACAGAATGATGAGTTCATAGTCAGTCCGGACCCAGATGTGGGAGTGCTGACGATAGACCCTACTAAATTTAGGTAAGGATGTGTAAATCAATAATCAACACAGTTAGGGGGAAAGGGGACGGCCGTTTCTCAATACAAACGTAGAGGAAAATGTGGACTATGTTTGTATGAAAAGCAAGGTATGATAATTATGTACACAGGCAAACCGTAATTATACAAAGAGCTATTTGTACATCATGAAACCTGGTCTGAAACAAGAGACATGGAATAAAACACCAATAATACCCTTTTTCATTCCAAACAAATCAATAGTTAACAACTGTGAACAGATGAACGTTTACTATACCTACATATTACTATAGTATATACTTCCCTTATTATCTTAAAAATATATTATTTTCCTTATTACCTGGAAAACCAATAAATTATGTTATAGTTATTTATTTTATTACTAGCATAATATACACTGCAAAGTTATAGATATACATGAACAGCGCATAAATTACAAACAAATATATTTTCCATTGGCAGAATTCTGCATTAATTACATCAGTGTTTTAAAACTAGAAATTCCGCTTCCTAAACAGGTTAGATTGGGTTAACATATTCTAGATTATTTTAATCCTAACATTGTCCACATTTTACAAACATGTTTTGGTTCCATTTCAATATCAGAGTTGAGTCTGTATATATTATTTGCACCTTGGAATATTTTAATTAATTTATAATAACTCGCCACATAAAACTATTTTGTTTTCAAATATTACAATTCATATTATTTATAGCTTCAGCCTGTTTCAAATAGTCTTAGGCTCTGAGGTGTTTCTAGTTCCATACCCAAAGGGTAAAAAACGGTACAATATTACTAAGACTCAACTGTCTGTCTGTCACTAGGCTGTAAACTCATGAACTGTCTAGACAGTTGTAATTTCACACATTTCACAGATGATGTATTTCTGACATTTCTGTTGCCGCTATAACAACAAATACTAAAAACAGAATAAAATACATATTTAAGAGGGGCTCGCATACCACAAACGTGATTGTTTGCGTAATGGTACGGAACCCTTCTTGCGCGAGTCCGACGACAAAAAGGTTCTCCTTCTCCATTATTTGGGATATTTATTTTATTTCATTTATGTATGTATGAATGATACCATCGGGATTAGATTATGAGATCCTGGTGAAGTCGGGTACTCTTCTCACATAGGCACACATTTGCGTATTTTTCATAATAAATCATGCATGTAGTCCTTGAAAAATAACATTTGAACTAGTGATGAAGACCAAACAAAAATTTACTGTTATGTAAATGTTTTTTTTGTTTAAAATTATTAATTATTATACTCACATTTTGTTCCAGGTGCCTAATATTCGGAACAGACGGTCTATGGAACATGATATCACCGGAGGGTGCTGTGAGCCTGGTGCAGGCGACGGAGAGACACAACGAGGCAGCACTCGTTGGCGGCTCTGCTAACCAGCCGAGAGACTGGCTGAACCCGTCCAAGAGTTTAGTTGACCATGCTCTTGAGAGGTACATTGTACATTTACGACATTTTTTCTATTGTTATTTGTTATTTCACTTATTTCTATTAGTGATAAGTAAAGAAAACATCCGGCATATAAATACAAATACTGCATAATATTTACCTTCGTATTTTCACGGAAACGTACGACCGTGTCTTGCTTGCTTGCAGTCAGTCTCAGTACAAAAAGTTTCCGTGGGGTCTCTATTGTTTCCCAAATAGTTTGAAGTCATAATGTATTGTTTGTCCGAATTTTCGTTAGTCATAATTGGTTTTTCTCAGAAACGCGTAACTTTTCAGGATTGCCATAAAACAAACCTAACCTAACCTAACCTATCTACAGCATAACCTTACGAAAATCCTGAAAAGTTAACGGTTTCAGTTTTATGACTAACGATAATATGACAAACGATACATTATGACTTAAAACTTTATGGGAAACAAAGGGACCCCGTTTCCGTGAAAATACGATGGAATATAATTATGCACTACATCTGTACAAGATATTGTATGTTTATCATTTTTCGTTCCTTCTGTACCAAATAAACTAAAATAAGTCTATTATAGATAGTGCTTGTAGTCTTTGTCGTTGTCGCCTTTAGGAATTAGGTATTTAATCGTGGAAAAAGGCTTTTCCAAACAGCCCTGAAGAACCCTTATAGTTTCTACAAACATTAACAGACACATCAAGACTATCCAGTCTCAATAAAAGAAACTCGTTTCCCTTTCCAGATGGTCGAACACACGCATGCGCGCCGACAACACGTCCGTGGTGACGCTCATGCTGGACCCGCCCGGGCCGCCGCGCGCCACCGTGCTGCGCGCGCGCTCCAAGCCCGCCGCCGCGCCCGCGCCCGCGCCCGCGCCCGCCCCGCCGCCCGAGGAGCCCGACACGAGGCCGGTGCCGCAGAACGGGCTCACCATCATGACGAGATACTCGGATGTCGACAGCAATAAGCCTGCGACGCCGGAGACCACAGAGAGGTTAGTATTTTACAACTAGGCCATGCTGACGCGTTTCACGACCTCGGTGCCTGCGCCGCCGGTCTCATCGGATGAACTGGAGAGCTATGCCGCAGAACGGTGTGAGCATCATCCATCATGACTAGATACTCCTATGTAATAAGCCTGCTACTCCTGAGACCACTTAGTTTTTTAAAGTTTTCGAAATGGAGACGTTTTAATTTGACTACTAGCACAGGAAGACTATTTCTTACACTCGGCCATCCTGACCACAGAGAGGTCAGTATTTCACAACCCGGCCATCCTGACACGCAACACGTCCTTACGTTGTAGCAGTTTTTGTAACAGGTGTCGGAAGTGCTTCTATAGAAAGCCTAATTATTGAAAAGTCTACCGCGCTTACATTTTATTAAGTTTCCTGTCGTTTGTCGGCTACTGTGTTTTGCATATTACTGACACACTCTGCCATCCTGACATACAATGTGTCTTTATTGGATATAACAATACAATTGCAGTTTGTGCATCGATAGTTCAAAATGTAATACTTGTGTAATATTATGCTAATCAAAACTATTGTTTTAGCAGCAGAACACCGCTACCTCCGTGTGCAACCCTCGACGGGCGTTTCTCGACCGGCAGCGACGAACGCGGTGAGAAGCGCGAGCAGGAGAGCGACGCGATCGCCAACTACGGGAACCCCGCCGAGTCCTACTTCATGGCGCGCCTTCTTCAGCGGTCCAGGCTAGTTAACACTCTGTCCTCGGTCACGAAGGAGCTGGCCGGCGAGAAACAGAGGGAGGAACCCGATCCGGAGCCGGCCACGGTGCTCCCGGAGCCCGAGTCGGAGAAGACGTTGCCGCCCGACGTTCCCGTCGACCCGCCGTCGCCCGCGGCCGAGGAGCCGAAGACCGACGGCGACGACGTCAGTATACAGATCAACGAGGTGTCCTCCAGCTCGCCGACGGAGGGCCCGCCGCGGCCGCGCGGCCGGCGACCGAAGGCGGAGGCTCGGCGCGACGCGGCTCCGCCGGCCAACGACCGCGTGCTGCGCTCGCACGACGCCGAGGCCGCGCCGCGCCCGCAGACGCGGCAGGCGGGCGGCCGCGCCCGGCCCGCCGCCGCGCCGCCCGCCGACCGCGTCGTCATCCTCACCCGCCGCGCCCCGCCCGCGCCCGCCGCGCCGCCCGACCGCGCGCCGCCGCGCAAGCCGCCCGCCGAGCCCGAGCCGCGCGCCACGCGCTCCGCCGCGCTCCTCCCCGCCGCGCCCCGGCCGGGAAACTCGGCGCGCGCCCCGGGCCCGGCGCGGCGGGCCCCGGCGGCGCGGCGCCTCCCGCCGGCGCCCGCGCCCCGCCCGCGTCCGCGCGGCTGCTGCAAGGAGAACCGCGCCCGCCCGTCGCCCGCGCCCGGCGCCGCGCCCGCCTCGCGCCGCTCCCCGCGCACCGCGGATAGCGCGCCCGAGCCCGAGGTGCACTCCACCACGCCGGCCGCCGCCGACGACTGCCTGCGCGCGCGCGCGCTGCGCTCGCGCAACGACGCGGCGGAGCCGGCGCCGCCGCCGCCGCCGCCGGGCAAGGCGGGCAAGCGGCGCGCGGCGGCGGAGGACGGCGTGGCGCACAAGGCGCCGCGGCTGGACGCGAGCAGGGCGCGCCTCTCGGCGGGGGAGCGCGTGGCGCGCGCGCTCAACAAGCGCGCGTCGGGCCCGTGGGCGCCGGCGCTGGCGCTGCGCAACCGCCTGCGCCGGCGGCTCGCCAAGTGACTAGTGTAGTGTGTCGCGGTTACCCGCGAGTGCGGGGATAACGGTGCCTTCTAGTACTGCCAAAGTACTCTTTGACTTTTCATATTTTATCGCCCCGGCCGGGCGGGATCCAAAGATGACCGCGTCGTTTCCGGTCAAACTTCTGTTGTTGATTTTTATTTTTAGCGATCCGCTCTCGGGGCCGCGGTCGACGCCGCGCGGCGAACGATAGTACAAAGAGTATATTGAATATAAACGTAAGTTTAACTCGTGGACCAGGCGGAATGAATTAGCCCCGATAGATATTTATTTTATGCGTATTTACGGCCGATATCGTCCTGCATTTATCTTTAAGCGTGTGAAAATTAAATTTTCATCACCGAGGCTACATGTAACTTCACCGAACCTTATGAAGCGCGAGTCAGATATATAGTTACACCATTATTTTCGAGATATCTCGACGGGGGAACCTTTCGCAATGATATAATTATATTTACCCTTAATTATAATAGTGAAATTATGCATACTATACCAAGAGTGCTTTTCTCAAATAATGTAGTAAATTTAATAAGAGTGCTATATATAATATTTATATATTTGAAGTGTACAGAAAAATGTAAAATTTGAAACGAAAATTTTCGTATTGACGTATTAAAGGCAATTTTTAGTTTTGAAGAAACGTAGTTATTGGAGTTATTCTTTTAGGAAAAGAATTCTTTTGTGTACTTCCTTACTAGCTTTATCCTTTAGTGATGAGAGTAGCTAGTTTAACTTAAAATGACATCTTATTTTGTTACGGAATTCTTATTAAGATAGACATGTTAGACATATCCATGTAACTTGTATTTGTCTTAATGCGCCTTCCATATTGTTACATAGAACTGTGTTTTCAGTTAGGACCTAGACCAGCGGTCGGCAACCCGCGGCCCGCGAACCTCTCACTTGCGGCCCGCAAGCCTCCCTGGCTACTAGCAAAGACCCTATAAATATTAACAAAGTACGGCCCGCGTTCACTTCGTTAACTGCTATGTGGCCCTTGGCTGCTAAAAGGTTGCCGACCGCTGACCTAGACCAATAGAGAAAAATAAGAGGAATTATTGGTTTAAGTTAAGTAAAGAGAAAAAAGTAGAAATTTTTAATTGTAACAATATTGTTTAATATTTTAGGAGTGCCTATAAATTGTTAATTTAAAACTTTGATGTAGGTATATTAATGAATTGGAGTGTAAAATTTGTGTAGTTACATTACAAAACCAATCTACTTTTTTCTCTTAACTTTATCCAGTATATTAGCTATCTCATACGGTTAACAGTAAATATATTTCCATAAATAATAAAATAACTAATGATTCTTATGAAAAACTATAAAGGTGGCACCGCAGTTAACTTTTGTGGAGCAACACTGCAACAGGGCTGGTTGAGCTCCATAAATGGTTTTGGCGTCTCTTGAACATATATTTTTGCTCATTAATGTTGTTTTGAATGTAACATTGACAGCTTTTATTTAACCATTGTCAACACCCGGCAGTCCACGTGACTGTTGGTAAACTTCAACTATCGCGTTACTATCACTTATTTAGCTTCTAGTGACGTTTTGAAACAAGCACAAGAAGACTATTTCTCACACTCGGCCATCCTGACCATAGCGAGGTCAGTATTTCTAGTGATGGGTCAAATCGAAAAAATTTCAAACCGAATAAGTCGACTCCGATTTAAACCCAAATCGGTTTGCAAACCGATTTGGCCAAGTCGATTTAACTTCTACTTTTTAAGTATCAGTAGTTCAAACCGCTCCGTAGTCACTTGGTTTTGAGTTGAGGAAATTGAATTGTCAATTTTACGCTTTGTTCGATCCTTAGAATCCTTAGACTATCACGACAGCAAAAACTTTGCCTTAAAACTTTTGTAATATTTTTTGACTTTTCGTTGCGCGATAAATCATAATTTTATAATTTCTAAAGCTAAAACGGGAAAGCACTATACGAGCAAGCAGGAAAGAGCGTGCGGTCTCGTGCGCTTTCGTGTCATTGCCGCGAATTTGTTGAGTTCGAGTTTGCAAAGCGACGCGGCGCAAAACTGCCAAACCGATCCAAGTATACCGCCAAATCAATCGCTTTAAGCCCATGCGAAATTGAACCTTACTACTTAAACAATAAGTTTCATTTTACCTTACCTGTAGATACCAAGTTTCGACTTGACTCGACTCTATAATGGCGGCAATGTACATGGCAACATTTTTCTTCGTGGTTTGAAATCGATTTGCGTACATTTTAATCCTCAATATGTCAAACGAAAGTGACGAATCAACAAATATGAAAGGATGCGTTTAGAGCGGGTGAACGTATCTTAAGTCGATTTCCGGAACACTCACGTCGATTTAGTCGACTTCAGACCTAAATCGGTTTGAACCGATTTGCGAAGTCGAATCGTAACATCGCTAAGTATTTCACAACACGGCCGTTCTGACACCCAAGACGTCCTTACGTTGTAGAAGTTTTTGTAACAGGTGTCGCGAGTGCCATAGAAAGGCTAATTACTGAAAAGCGCCTACGCCTACATTCTATTACTCTATTACTATCATTATCACCGTACGTCTAGCTCTACGAGCACACTTGATACTGACGCATAATATAATTTTGCTCTCCCTACCTTAATACCGGCTATATTGTCCCATTGGATCTGTCCAATGGGACATGCCATTTTTTTAAGCGAAGCGTGCAAGAATTGCAAGATGGTAACATTATATAACTTACCTAGTTGCCGCAGCACACTGTTGCTGGGGCATTCCACGAGACTGTCGCTTACATAACGCAATTCTAATACTTCTGGAAATGCTGAGTAAGCGATATTGGGTCAGGTAATATTTCATGACTTGGCTAACAAATTGGCAGTATATTCTCGAGATTCACGTATTTTATTGAGGTAGCTGCCATACAAGGCAAAAGCGTTATGTAAGCGACAGTCTCGTGGAATGCCCCTGCTCCAGAAAAGTTAACTTCAGTGTGGATGCACCTTATGAGCACCTTGTTGCAGATTTTTCAAGAAATTTGTTTATGTAAATATATTCACTGTCAACTAACTCATCTGATTTATGTTATAATAAGTATCGATAATTATGTGATGATAAACCATTGATGTTTTCCAAAACCAAAACAGTTACGTTACGTTTGCGTATCGCAATTTTGTTGACTATACGTTTATGAATATTTGTAACATTTGACTAACCAACATGTTAATGGACTGAGCGTTCTGTATTTTTTAATGAATTTTATTGTGTAACAGGGTTGCAGTGACACACCGATTTGAAATCGTATACTACATTTTTGCAAAATTTTAACTTTATCAAGTGAATATTGAATGCACGTACACGTTTAAGCAGTTACAAAAACGCGTTATATTTTTTTAACCAGGCCAAGCTTTACTAGACCAAGCTTTTTGTACTATCATGTTCTTTAACAGTTAGTTAGTTGCTACACAGGATAGCTAAAAAATAATTTCATTCCCGTTGCCAGGGAGGTTTGGAGATTATACTGAACAACTTTTACATGGGATCTACCCCGAAATCGCGAAAAAAAAATTGCTGTTTCTTACATTTTGGCTGGTCCATTATCTATGGTAGGGCAATTTTTTTGTTCGTGATTTCGGGGTTGGTCCCATAGTAAAAGTTGCAAAAACCTCCCTGGTAACGGGAATGCAGTTATTTTTTAGCCACCGTATATGTAATCTGAGAAACTAATTTGTCTGTAGAAAAAGGTGCAATATTAAAAATTTGGATGGAAGAACTACTTTACGCGCCTATTTTTTTTTATTTGTAGCCTCTTTCTACTGACAAATTAGTTTCTCTTCTAATTAAAAGCTGCATCCCACAGAGTGGACGCACTAAAATCCGATTTTGAGCGTTTTGTGACTGCTTTACAAGCAATGTATGTCTTTTCCAAGCGATAGAAAGATTTGTTTTGCCAAAAGCAATATCATATGTGGACCAACTACATCTACAACTTATACTCCAATTATTAAATGTTCAAATAAAACTCAACTTTATAAAAGTAACAATGTGTGTGAAACGTAAAGAGGGATGAGTCGATCTTTTATTAATCGATTACCTCGAATTGTCGATTAGTATTTTCGTTGTGTGAATATAATCGATTAATCGAACCAACATCGAGCGTCCCTAGTAAATCTGTCGTCCTGGCAACCCAAAAAAGCTGTGCGTAGGAGTACCTCAAAGGAAGTAAAATGTAATAAGAAAATGTGCCTCAATCGTTACCGACTTCACAAAAAAACATAGGTAAATAAAACTAGTGTTCTTTGATAAATCAGATATGTATTTTTATTAAAAGAAGTAAAGATTATGCATTGTAAATTAGCTGTAAAAGAAGATTTAATATAATTTGTTAAGCTTATTGTCGAAGATGTTTTAGAAAAGTTGAAGTTCGTCACTTGACCGTTAGCTTACGTTTTTTGTTAATTACATTTGTGCTTAATTTGATTGTGTTTGGTTAGGTCTGTGACGGAGTGTTAAGTTTACAAAATATAAATATCAATTTTGTAAAACATGGAGGGTAATGATGCCTTGGAGCCGTAAGGATTGGCAATGCTAATATTGAGAAGAAGCTAAAACAAATTTTATAACTATACATATTAGTTAAAGGTAAAGGATTATTGTAGATTTTATTTTTTGATTTGAATAAAGTTTGTACGAAATAGAATGTGCAGTTTTTACTTGATTTTACACCCGTCATACCTTTTCATACAATTTGAGCCTTTTCTACTGAAAATTTGACCCTCTTGCCTTGAAACCCTCGCAAGGCTCAAGATTCCACTTTTTGTGAATGAATGAAGAGTTGAAGAATAATTTCTACACCGTTATTGAGGTATAAGTGTGCTAATGCCATATCTGAGGCTTTTCTCCGTGATCGTTAGTGCTAGAAAGCTGCAATTTGACGCTACGGTGGAACCAACAGCATTATAAACAAACCTATCTACGTGCTGTTGACGTCAAAGATATGGTTACAATTTTCGCTTTACTAAAAGGGGTAAGGTATTAAATGTGTAAACATATCTTTGACGTCGACTGTACATAAAATATAAATAAACTGCTACAGTCATAAGTCATAACCCATGCTTTTGATTTGACCACATTTGACTATCACCACTTTTGATTTGACCACAATTGGGTAATAGAATAGTTAGGTAGGTACTTTACGTTTTGCTTAACATCGCACCCCAATGAATAGTACCTACGTACCTAAATAAATCCAATAAAAAAAGGATCCTATTTAGTAAAGTTATATTTACGTACATTTAAATTGTGCTCGATTTGAGTCGAAAAGGCGCCAAAGCATTTAGTTACGCAGGTAGGGCAATGAATCCGGAAGCGTCAGCCTCCCCTATCATGAATGGCACTGGAATGGAACCCTCCCCACGCCGCGGCGCCACCCCGGCCGGCTAGGTTATAGTTAACAGCGCCCGACAACAGACGTGTGCGCGATTACGCGACTTTATAACGCCATTTGTTTATTTATATGTAAAAAAAAGTTACAGTGACGTTTTTCAGCGGTAATTATAGTGTTGTGCTCTATGTGCTTAAAATATTTTGCGTAAAAACGGTTAAAAAAAACGCATTTTACGCGCGAAACGCCGCGTTATCGATCGCGCTGCACGAGATAATGCGTTTTGCTGTTGTTTACTTCGATGCTGCACTTTCTAGGTCCGTTTTGCGTGCTATTTGCGTCTGTTATAAGTAATTGGCTAATCGGTATTGATTGTGAGAGTTTACGTTTTGAAGAGAGTGATAGGTTACAATGTTTTTAACAAACTGCTTCTTTTCACATCTAATTTACATTGTTGATAATTACAACAGGATTACAGGATAAATACAAATTTTAATATTGATTTGTTGAAGTTGTATTTGTATCGCATTCCTGAATCAAAAAAGATTGGCACTACCAGTTTTTATCAAGAGTATTATTATGGTATTGTACCTAAATTCGACAATTAAGTTTGAAAGGCCCGTGTGGGGTCATTAAATATGTAAATTTTTGCCGGCGCAGCTTGTTTCGGACGATAACTTACATTGGTCCATAAAAGCAACTACTATTTGGCGCCAATGGTATTGATATTTAGGTTCGGTGACCGTTAAATTAGTGATAACCATGGTATTTGCAAACTAGCTCTTATTTCTATGTTAGTAAGGTGCTTAGTAGGATCGATTCTTAAGCAAAACTGATTTCTGCTACTTTTCCTCTATGTATATCGACTGCAGTATAAGAATCATAAAATATGATTGATTAACTTTTGCATTCGCACCCTGCCTAATAATTTAGTAAGTAGAACCATCTAGAACACCTCGTTTATAAATGGGAATTTTTGTTAGGGCTTAGGTTTTAGGTAACATTGTAGGTAAGTACCTACCTACTTCATTAGAAGACGTCTGTTTTTTTCACCTGATAATCAATTATTGTTTTTGTGAACTCGATTTATGAAAGATTAACCACTAGTGGTTAGATCTTATTTAAGAATACTTCGCTACATCGGATCGCGACAACCTTTTCCATAAAACAAATTTATTTTGCTATTAATATAATATTATTATAATAAAATTAGACGTACACAGCACTTAATTAATCACAGCAACTTGCCTACCTTTATACCAGAGGGGGCCTATTTGACTCAAGAGAGAGAGAAGAAAAGTTGAGTCAAATATTTTGTATCAATTCGACAGTCTGTCGTCGAGTCAAATAGCCAAAAATATGTAAACAATCATAAGTCCTCCCTGTCCTTTGATATCGGCTGCCCTTTGGCAAGTCAGGTCACGGTCTAGATACCGTGACGCAAACCTTACACGGACTGATTAGTGCACACAAAGCGCACTTGTTCTACATTTGTTTGTAGCTAAGTAACAAGTAGGTAGACTTAGCTGAATATTCGAGATTGTCTCATATGAGGACAATTTAAACGCCTTAGACAGTGCGATTCTTTCGTATTTTAATTGGATTACTTTTACTTAAGTACTTCATCTTGGGAATTACCTGTAAACTAGGGTTACATTGATTTGTAGGGTTACATTGATCAACGATTTTTAACGATAAGGTATTCGTATTTCTATTAGGTTGCCAATCGCCTTATTAAATTTCTCCTGTTCCCTATTCCTCAAAGATCGATGATCAAAGTAACCCCAATTTATGAGCTTTGGAACTAGTTTGGTGGATTTACGGTATCAAAAACACCTTTTCTTGGGACCATAAATTGTTAACCATTTTTCTGGCCAACAAAATGAGAATGCATTAGGTACACTCAATTTTATAGGTACATAGGTAATACCATCTTACACTCAGATTTAATTTAAAGTCATCATAATATCTCTGTAATTTTAGTCCCAGTGAAAGGCTTATTCATATGCGTGAAGCATTAAAAAGTCGTAATAAAATCATGGACTACTTGCCAAATGTCTTAGAAATGTTAGAAAGTGCGTTAATTTAATTTCCGTGCATTATTTTAGTGGTAGTGTAGTTACATTACATAGTGCGTTTGGAAAGAAATAGGCGCCGCTCGATTGTGGTTAATTTTATATAATTTTCTTAGTTTGTGATTTTATAAACCGTGCTATCCCACTGTACTGTTGGCAAAAGGCTTCCTTGATACAAGTGTCCACTCGTAATTCAGTTTTGCCATTTGTGTTGTATCTGAAAAAAAAAAATGTGTTGGTGAGGTTAACGTTCCAAAATAACGAAACGTTATTCGAAAATTTTTAATATTTTTTTAAAAGTGTAGTTTTTTGTGTGCAACAAAGATAAACAGTTGTAATTTAAAGTATTTGACAATGCGACATACAGGCTGATTTTTAATTTCTAAATAAACTTCCTATGTAAGAAAGTATTCGCAGTGTGTGTATTGTCATAACTTCATAAGTGTGGAGTCAGCACATTAGATAACAGATTGCATCATGGGATGTGTCGTCGGTGTGGCGTCCAAATCGGTAATATCCTAGTCATTTATCACACTACATGTAATAGTCCCGGCGTTATTACTTTGTTTTGTAGCGACGAGGGCGTGAAACATAATGCATTTTGCCATTTACCACAGAACAAATATGTACAGAAATCAATCTACATACAAAGTGCGTTCGAGCAACGCACACATAGACACTGCTCACAGACACGATATCTCGGACCGGTTGGGACCACTGCGCGCGCGAGTGCTATCCGCTTGAGACACGCGTCTGTGAACTTTTTTGTGCAATAATGGAGAAACAAAATAAAAGTTATTATAACTGTTCAGTAGATGGTTGTTTAAATTCAACATTAAACGGTGAATTATCGTTTTTTAAACTACCAGTTTAACAATGACATTAAAATTAAAATATTTCAGTTATTATTAATTTATATTTCCATTTCATCCCGTTCCATCCTCAACAATAAATCAAACAACTAGATACGAGCTGATACGAGTGCCACTACCACGATAGTTTTTTGTGCATAAGCTATAGTTAACAACCCTAGAGCGACCGCCGAGCGTAGGTATGAAAAGTGAAGTACATGCATGTGATTGACTTCTGTATCTATTTGTTTTGTGCATTTACTTCTTTCTTTCAAAGCTTGTCAGAAATTAAGTGACGAAACTAATATCCTGACTTATAAAACTATGTCACAGAGTATTTCCTGGAACCTCCAGAGATCTACGGATCACCAGTTAAGAGCCTTGGCTAGTCTAGGCGATGACGATCGTACATCGACGAGAAGAAATGTATCGGGATATTCGATCCGGATGACATACTATGAAAAGATAACAATACAATTTAAGTACACAATATCGTATAAAAACTTATAAACTACAAGTAATTAAAAGAATAAAATCCCTACTACAATAAAAAATTACCCCTTGGCAAGGTGCCGTAGACGCTGGCAGCATTACCTCGCTGAATTGCAATGCAAATTTAAACTTTCACGATTATTTAACATTATGAAACTACACAACGGGACTTCATCGCGTATTTAAGTGGTTTCGTGGTCTCGGAGAAGACTGTCTTCTCCGAGACCACGGGGACAACGCCGTCCTCGAAACGTCGGAGGTAAATCTTAAAACTTAAATACGCGATTAAGTCCCGTTGTGTAGTTTCATAATTGCAATGCTAATGCTTACCATCTCTTACCATCGTTCATGAGGACGCCGGAGGGCTCCAGCAAAGCCGGCACGTTAGCGCACCTATGAAAAGCACGAACCTACCGCTTTTTATCAATGATTCTCATCTTGGCTAGCCCCCCAGGAGGATAGGCAACGCAAACAGCAGTACAGTCACTTGTGTAACAGCAGTATTGAGAAAGTCGCAATCATTTATTTGTGCGACATTACCTCAGCCGCTCGATTTCTTTTGTTGACGCTCGTTATACGTACGGTGACCACAAAAATAACAGTTTCCAGGATAGTTCTCGTATCCAATAGATGAATAGTAAATGAAGGTTTCTGACTTTGAACAAGTGTAGTTGTTACCATATTCTGATACGTGTGTATTATAATGAGGTATAGGTACTCGAGTTTTATTTCACATATAAAGGTATTACCTACACAAAACAGACAACATTCAAAACATTGTTAACATTAAATTTAAGTGTTAGTTTTTATATAAAAATGCCATTCTATTTTGGGAATACTTATCTGCATATTTTTTGTGGAATTCCATTCCATATCCTTCTACAGGTCTTAATTTACAAGTCCAAACCAGATCTCTAATTTAATATTCAAGATATATATATATATATTTACTAGTGTAAGTTATAAAGTAGGAACATGAATATTTATCACTGCCGCGTGGTCACCCTCTGATTAGAAACGATTCGTAGTTCAGTTGTTTTTGCACAGACCGACTGGCTGTTTAACTAACCTCCTTGGATTAAGAAAAAGTTCATAGCTTTTTAATTGTTTTTATTTTTTATATAAATGTTAAGTTCAAGTACATGTAAATTTAGCTCAAAATTGTAACCTACGATCTCTTCAAAACTTTGTGATTAAAAGTAGTTATTTTAAGACTGATTAAAATGAGATTAAACTAAAAACTCCAAAGAATGATTGTAATTAACCAGTGATATTTTCTAACAGTGACAAATCCCGACTACCAAGTTACATCGTACGATCGTAATATGTGAATTGAAGTGAGTTAGTGGATAAAACCAGCCCAAAATTCATAATCATGGGTAAGTGTACCTACTAAGTAAACATATTCTTTATATAAGTATTTATAAAAAAAACTTTTTAAACCTGGTTAATAAAGTTGCTCAAGCAGATCTTGTCAAAAGGCGGCAAATTTAAAAATGTAAAAGCGAAGGGATATCGTATAAGATTTGCTTGACCATCTATAAAACTGATGTCCTGAACAAAAGAAGATCAATACTTTTTTCACACCACCTATTCGGAAATGAGCTTTTTCTTCCCTGCTAGGAGGGATCAAAGTGGCACTTTGCCTCCTTGCTAGGAGGGATCAAAGTGACACTTTTCTGTTCAAGCACACTATTTTTAATTTTTTTTGTACATTATTTTATTAGCTTAAATAATCTGTTTAAGCATCAGATTGTGTCAACACTAAGTTTTTTTTATTTTCCTCATAGTTGGTGTGAAAAGCAGTAGGTATGTGTCACACGGTATCAAAACTATTTCGTCTTGGGCGTTAACACTTGAATCCCTCATTATGCTCAGGATTTTACTTTATTGTAGAATCCATCGCTTCGTTCAGGATTCAATGTACGCCCTTGACGGAAATATGTATATCATTTTGATCCCTTGTAACACAAACTACTATTTTCTCGAGATTAAATTAGGTACTGTGTGTGTTCTAGAACACCTTCGTGTGTATGTATGGGTGTGTTTACATTTTAACCCTTTGTTGATGTATTGAACCAATTGAAATGACATCCCAGCACCAGCACAGATTCGACAAGGACGGCTGACTCATGCAGATAGATGTCAACAAACTGCGGCCCTATTCTGATTACAATCTGTGATTTCAAATGTTACTTATCTGTTTGAGATCACGTGGACGTCGGTTATTAAATATTTAGTAAGTAGGTAGTGTTTTTAATAGAAATAACAGTATTGATCGTAAATCTGTTAGACTCCATCACGCTATATTTGCATCCATCCTGAATACCGCAGACACGCCGTTGAACCACAAAATAAATCATAGTATATAGCTAGGTAGGTACGTTGAACTATCAAAATATGGTAGTAGTATGTTCTCTAGTGGTTATTAGGGTTGTCGCAGCATTTTTTGCCATGGTTCACTTAGGCATGACTGGCATAAGCCTAGGCTTATATAGGGTTGCCAGATGGTCGGGATTTGGCGGGATTCTCCCGATTTTTAGCATGTGTTCCCGATTCCCAACAAAGTGTAAACTGTCCCGAAAAACAGCTTCACGTTATAAAACAATAATTTCAAGTTACGAACTGCCGTCGAGCGAGCAAGCTGACGTAAAATATCGTTGTTTTTTAATACAATTACCTTAATTTGAATGTATTTTTTTCCGACTTAAGTCCCAAAATCTCGAAAAATTTATATTGTTTCCCGATAATAGCTCCTTTCGATCGTGCAATCCTAGGCTTATAATATATATGATGATGAGAATAAAATAAATATTTAAATGCCCCATATAACCATTCCAGTCGCAGAATCATCAAAGTGGTAACTAAATGTCAGATGTGTCGTAACAGAGTCCACACAATGTGTCTAGAATTGTTTCGAAACAAAGTGTCGTCGCCGTGTGTACACTTTTCCGTAACAAGGTGTCGACACATTTGTGTGCACTTTGCGTGCGGTTTGCGACTAAATCTGACAGCAAATTTGTGACAGCAAATGTCAATATAAAATACCTCTTGAAAACCAAGGTTTGTCAAACTACTATTAGTATAGTGTCTCGTGTGCTCGTAAGTAATTCTAGTAAGTCATCATGGGCGATGCAAATGATAATAATCGACCAAAACCATATAAACACCCAACACCCGTCAACCTTTTACAGAAAAGTTTTTAAAGAAATGCAATAAGCTACTTAGGTCAGCCAACGAATGCTCAAAAAAGTTGTAGAGGGAAATGCTCGGAACACAATTTTTGACTCTGTAACTTGGTTTGGACAAGTTAGGAGGTGAACATATCAAAAGTCCCCGGCCGTAGCCCTTGAGCGGGGGGAAGAGAGGGGGCTTTGAATGTCCCATTTTCCGGTTTTTCGATTATATCTCGGAAACTATGCATCTTAGCGACATGGCCACTTATACAAAATGAAAGTTAATTTAATTTGTTACAAGTTTATTCAGTCAATTTTTTCGATATGTTGAATAGTTTTTGAGATATCCGCTCTTGAAAGTTTATTTAGGGCTCTCAATTTTATCTTGATATATCTACTTACATCAGTGAAGGTGCTAGGCCGTATCTGGGTTGCTGAATCCATTTAAGGTATCACATTGAAACCATTCCATAAACATTAAAAAAATCTTTTTAGGGTTCCGTACCTCAAAAGCAAAAAACGGAATCATTATAGGATCACTCGTGCGTCTGTATGTCTGTCTGTCTGAATACACAAAATAGTTCTTTACCTATAGATGACAGGAAAACCTATTAGAAATGTGCAGTCAAGCGCGAGTCGGACTTAATGTACGGAACCCTTAATACGCGAGTCCGACTCGCACTTGGTCGGTTTTTTTTAAACTCCTCTTGACGCTTAACCGCTGAACCGATTTCGTTGAAATTTGGTATAGAAATAGTTTGCATCCCGGAACAGGACATAGGATAGATCTTATAACCAAAATCATCTTTTGAAGGTGTGAAAAGTGGCGTGGAAATTTGTACGGGAAATCAATAACCGCTGAACCGATTTATATTAAATTTGGGATGGTCTACATCTTTGATTTAGTTAAAAATGATAAAAAAAACATGACTTCAAACCTAAACTTAAACAGTATTAACTTCAAGAAGTCAATTCTGAATTCTCCCCTACACCTCATTTCACACCTTTGAAGGATGATTTTTGAGATAACTTATTATGTCCTGTCTCGGGACTCAAAATATATGTGTACTAAATTTAAATTAAAACTGTTCAGCAGTTTAAGCGTGAAGAGGAGTTTAAAAGAAAGTAAGTTTATATGTTTTTACTTTGGAATGATCAGTGGCGGATTTCCCATAAGGCACAGTAGGCCCGGGCCTAGGGCGGCGAGATATTAGGGGCGGCAAATTGTGACAAAAAATTCGCAGATGGTAACAACAAATACTCAAAATTAGGTCAGGCAACGAATTATCAAAAAAAGGTACCTATAGAGGGAAATGCTTGAAACACAATTTTTGATTTTGCACCTAACTTCATTTGGACTATCTAGGAGGTGAACATATCAAAAGTCCCCGGCCGTAGCCCTTGAGCCGGGTAGCCTTTGAAGGTCACATTTTTCAGTTTTTCACTTATATCTTGGAAACTATGCGTTCTAACGACATGATCATTATACAAAATGAAAGTTGGTTAAATTTGCTACAAGCTACAATTTTTACGATATCGAGGGCCCTCCACACTTGTGCGCGAAGCCGCGAACGCGAGTGTGGCGTCGATTTCGCATATTGTTGACGCCTTCGCGCCTTGTTCCCCGTTTATAAGGTTCCGTACCTCAAAAGGAAAAACAGAACCCTTATACTCGTGCGTCTGGCTGTCCGTCTGTCACAGACTATTTTCTCCGAAACTGCTGGACCAATTAAGTTGAAATTTGGCACACATATGTATATTTGCCTATTTTCTTGAATAACTGCTAAACTATTTATCCTAAAATTATTAAAAAAAAAATTGTGATTCTTACAATGAGCTCTTTGATTTGATATGTAACACGATATAGTTTGAAAAACTTTATTTTTATATTTTCTCATTTACCCCCCAAAAATGGCCTCCATATTTAAAATTCATTTATTTACGTTACACGTCCATCTTTGGGTCACAAACCAAAGTAAATTTATAAATTAAGTAAAGTTTGGGGGGGTAAATGAAAAAATCTAAAATAGTTATTTACGATACAAGTGCGGAAAAGAGGAAATTCGAAACGAGTGGCGATAAATTAAAACACGACCCCCCAAACTTTACTTAACTATAAATTTACTTTGGTTTGTGACCCAAAGATGGACGTGTAACGTACATAAATGAATTTTAAATATGGAGGCCATTTTTGGGGGGTAAATGAGAAAATATAAAAATAAAGTTTTCCAAACTATATCGTGTTACATATCAAATCAAAGAGCTCATTGTAAGAATCACATTTTTTTTTAATAATTTTAGGATAAATATAGTTTAGCAGTTATTCAAGAAAATAGGCAAAAAAAATGTTTTTCTTATGCTTCTTTCTTAGATTTTTTGAATGTTTTTGTAGGTACATAGAAAGTCAATATTATTGGTAAAACTGTCACTTAAAATTAATAAGTATTTGCTTATTTTTTTCGTAAAATCTATGTTCCTATTCCTATGATCATGTCACAAGGACGTATATTTTCTGAGATAAGATAAGATAAGATAAGATTTCTTTATTGTCAAAGCTATGTTGGTACATAGGTCTTATAAATATTGCAGAAGTCCATCAGCTTGCCCATTTCGGGCGTACAATTATAAACTAACCTAATGCATGCAAAAAAAACCAAATAAACAAGTACAATAACATAACATCATATCATAACTATTAATTGTCTATGTACATAAAATATTCATTTAAATTGTAGAAACTTTTTGTTAACAGCCATTTCTTGAGCTGGTTTTTAAATCTGATCCCCTCTTGGGCCTTAATGTATTCAGGCAAGTGATTAAATATTTTTATTCCTGAGGCATATGTGCTCTTGCTTAGTATAAAACTAGACGATCTAATCGTACAAACATCATATTTGTATTGCAATCTTATATTATTTTTTGAGTCACTTTTTAATAAGCGAAAAATCGAAAAATGTGACCTTCAAACCAAACCCCCCTACTTTTGATATGTTCACCTCCTAAGGCACTGGTCCCACCGCGAGCTAGTAAGCTATGAGCTATCGGCTATAAACACGAACAAAAGATAAGCACTCCCGTGTAAATAAGAGACGGCGATATTTATAGCTCACCGCTGGGCGAGTAACTATAAATATCGCCGTGTCTCACTCCCGTGTAGGGAGTGCTTATCTTTTGTTCGTGTTTATAGCCGATAGCTCATAGCTTACTACCTCGCGGTGGGACCAGTGCCTTACGAGTCCAAAAAAGTTACTAAGTAAAAAATGTGTCCCAAGCATTTCCCCCTATAATATATCTTTCCGTTGCCTGATCTAAATGTAGTCAATATGATGGGTGCTGATGCTGAGAAAGGGGCGGCTACAAGGCTGGGGCCTAGGGCGGCAAAGACTGCAAATCCGCCACTGGGAATGATAATTTGGTACTGCGAATTTATACGAAAACGATACCAAACATGGCCTCGTAGGTTTACTGTTGTAGAAGTCAAAATAAAATTGAGAGCCCTAAATTCTTATTACTTGACCAAACTTGTGTAGAAGGAAAAGGAAAAATAAAAGTCTTCGGCAGGAATATAAGACACAAATATATTTTTTTTGCGTTACTATTTCAATTATCAAATATAAACATACCTTGATTATATTATTCTAGTGAGATCCTCACAGATAAACAAAAACATTTACTTAAAAAATTACAAGGTCGAAATGTCACGGAACTTGTGAGAGTAATACGTGAAAAATAAAAACTTTTATGACAAAAAAATCTGGACACAATTTAAGAAGCATCCAATTGCGTCGAGGAATCATCTGTATTTTTGCTTGTTTCATTACCTCCTCGCTTCTTTTTTTGTCCTTTGTATTCTGTAGCAATTTGTTAGATCTGAAAATAAAGATAACTTGCGTCGTCACGGATGTCGATTTATAGGTTTTAGGGAGTGCAGAATTCGAAAACGATGATCATTTTATAATCCAAGATGGCCGCTACGTATTTTGTCATAAAAGTCGTCATGAATATCGTTTTATAGGTTTTAGGAAGTGCCGATTTCGAAAATGATGACCAGTTTGGAATCCAAGATGTGTGCCGTGCACTTTGTCATAAAAGTCGTCATGGATATCGTTTTATAGGTTTTAGGGAGTGCAGAATTCGAAAATGAAGACCATTTTGGATTCCAAGATGTCTGCCGTGCACTTTGTCATATAAGCCGTCATAGATGTTGATTTATAGGTGTTAGGAAGAGCAGATTTCGAAAATGATGACCATGACCAACAAAACGACATCCATGTCGACTTTTAACATAGTGCATGGCCGCCATCTTCGATTCCAAAATAGTTATTATTTTCGAAATCTGCGCTCCCTAAAACCTATAAAACGACAGCCATGACGACTTTAATGACATACTACATGGCCGCCATTTTAGATTCCAAAATGGTCATAATTTTCGAAATCAGGGCCCCCTAAAACCTATAAAACGACACCCATGACAACTTTTATGACATAGTGCGTGGCCGCCATTTTAGATTCCAAAATGGCCATCATTTTCGAAATCTGCGTCCCCTAACACCTACAAAACGACATCCATGACGACTTTTATGACATAGTGCATGGCCGCCATCTTGGAATCCAAAATGGTCATCGTTTTCGAAATCTGCGCCCCCTAAAACCTATAAAACGACACCCATGACGACTTTTATGACATAGTGCATGGCCACCATTTTGGAATCCAAAATGGTCATCATTTTCTAAATCCTCCGCCCCCCATAACCTATAAAACGACACCCATGACAACTTTTATGACAGTGCATGGCCGCCATTTTGGATTTCAAAATGGTCATCATTTTCTAAATCGGGGCCCCCTAAAACCTATAAAACGACTTTTATGACATAGTGCATGGCCGCCATTTTGGAATCGAAAATGGTTATCGTTTTCGAAATCTGTGCCCCCCAAAACCTATAAAACGACACCCATGTTAACTTTCATGACATATTGCATGGCCGCCATTCTGGATTCCAAAATGGTCATCATTTTCGAAAGCGGGGCCCCCTAAAACCTATAAAACGACATCCATGACGACTTTTATAACAAAGTGCATGGCCGCCATTTTGGAATCCAAAATGGTCATCGTTTTCGAAATTTGCGCCCCCTAAAACCTATAAAACGACACTCATGACGACTTTTATGACATAGTGCATGGCCACCATTTTGGAATCCAAAATGGTCATCATTTTCTAAATCTGCGCCCCCCAAAACCTATAAAACGACACCCATGACGACTTTTATGACATAGTGCATGGCCGCCATTTTGGATTTCAAAATGGTCATCATTTTCTAAATCGGGGCCCCCTAAAACCCATAAAACGACATCCATGACGACTTTTATGACATAGTGCATGGCCGCCATTTTGGAATCGAAAATGGTTATCGTTTTCGAAATCTGCGCCCCCCAAAACCTATAAAACGACACCCATGACGACTTTTATGACATAGTGCATGGCCGCCATTCTGGATTCCAAAATGGTCATCATTTTCGAAAACGGGGCCCCCTAAAACCTATAAAACGACATCCATGACGACTTTTATGACATAGTGCATGGCCGCCATCTTGGAATCCAAATTGGTCATCGTTTTCGAAATCTGCGCCCCTTAAAACCTATAAAACGACACCCATGACGACTTTTATGACATAGTGCATGGCCACTATTTTGGAATCCAAAATGGTCATCATTTTCTAAATCTGCGCCCCCCAAAACCTATAAAACGACACCCATGACGACTTTTATTACATAGTGCATGGCCGCTATTTTGGATTTCAAAATGGTCATCATTTTCTAAATCGGGGCCCCCTAAAACCTATAAAACGACATCCATGACGACTTTTATGACATAGTGCATGGCCGCCATCTTGGAATCCAAAATGGTCATCATTTTTGAAATCTGCGCCTCCTAAAACCTATAAAACGACACCCCTGACGACTTTTATGGCATAGTGCATGGCCGCCATTTTGGATTCCAAAATGGTCATCATTTTCAAAATTGGGGCCCCCTAAAACGTATAAAACGACATCCATGACGACTTTTATGACAAAGTGCATGGCCGCCATTTTGGATTCCAAAATGGTCATCATTTTCGAAATCGGCACTCCCTAAAACCTATAAATAGACACCCATCTCGACTTTTATGACAAAGTGTTTGGCTACCATCTGCATGCAAGACATTTCTATTATTTTTACGTACAAAAATGGCCCCCTGTCAACTTCCAACCGAGATTTAATCGATAATTTATTCGATTAATGTTCAGATTAATTCAATTTCAATCTATGTTAGGTCGACTAAACTAATCGTGATTAAAATTTGAGGATTAACTTTTTTTATTCCATTAATTAGTCGAATAAACAGTTAAATTAAGTCCCATCTCTGACCACGTCATTTTTACACTTTGAGAATATCTGAAAACAAATGAACACAAGGAGCCATTTTGCAAATCCAGTAACTTTGTTATTACTTTTGACAGCTCGTGTCATGTGTCTACACAGAGTCGACACAAAGTCGAAACATTTGCGACTACTTTGTGACTGTAATATTTCTCAGCCTTAAACCATATTTATACATCATAATTAACAAGTTTCGTAGTATGTAAAGCGTTATTTCTGTTATTTAAGTATAGTATACGCATCGAAGTACTAAAAATGCATCAAATAAGATATTTATGAACACAAGCACTGAGAAGTAAACAATTTCATTTCCGGCTAAACTAAAACAATGTGGTGGCGCGTTGATTATATTACACTTAGTTTATCAAATCACTCGAGCAGTTTAATTCCCCATAATAATTTAAGTCCTATTTTGTAATATAAATGCAAACAATATATAATTACGTCTTGTAATCCGTTTTAGAGATGGCGTATTAATGTCACTTATTTTTATTTAACTATTTTTCCATCTGACAGTTTCCATTTGACAGGAACAAAATGAACGAATGAACGAATGATTTTGGCATAAAGTAGTCGCAAACCCGAAACAATGTGTGCACACGGCGACCACACTTTATGTCACTTTGTGTCATGTGTCGACCCTTCCCCATTTCTGGTAACTGTGTCGACACGGCGACGACTCTGCGACTGGAATTGTGACCGAAACAGACGGTGTCGACACAAGATGTGTCTACACCGCGTCGTAACGGCGACTGGAAATGGTTGTATGGGTGGGGCTCCCATACAACAAACGTGATTTTTGACCAAAGTTAAGCAACGTCGGGAGGGGTCAGTACTTGGATGGGTGACCGTTTTCTTTTTGCTTTTTTTTGTTTTTTTTTTTGCATTATGGTACGGAACCCTTCGTGCGCGAGTCCGACTCGCACTTGCCCGGTTTTTTTATTAAACCGAATACTATCCACCTTCCAACCCAGAGGTTATTGCGTGTGTGCTATGGGGTCAATACGACGCGATTAAACGATTAAACTTACGCGATATTTTGGCGCGAAATTGACAATCGCGCGACCAATTCTACCTATTCTGGTTAAATATGTTACCCTACAACTCAGGACTATTATTTGTAAGCTGTATCCGCGCGTGTCAGTAGTCTATGACGGTCAAAGGGTACATAACATAAACGTACAAGAAACGTTTTGCAAACGCAGTGAAAACGTCGGCGTGTCGTGAATCCCGCCGACCGGAAAGCCCACGTGCTGACCCGGATCGCCCGCGCACCTTTCGCGCCAATGCCGATTGTTACAATTGTGCACCCAGCTTTATAATGACGCAAGTACGCAAAGCAAGTGACAGCTAGAGCTAAGCATTTGGTATTTCAAATAGACTTGCTCGATACCTTATTTGAAAAAAAAAAATCCTCTTACGCATAAACAGAGGAACCGATTCTAATAAACCGTGTATTAAAAGAACCACCGCTAGAAAACCTGCTTTTAAAAAAAAGCCGCATCCAATCGCAATTCGTTTAAGTTAAGAGCCCTTCAACGTGCACACTAGCGCCACAGCTAAATAATCGTGGTTATTTAAATTTAACGAAAGATATTGAAAAAAGGGGGCCGCTACGTACTGTATTCTGTATTTAAGTACCTTTTGAATACATCAAACTAGTTTTTGTATTGCTGGTTTCGTCGATCTAGGAACTCAAAACAAAAACGGCCGTTTTAACTTTGGACGCATAGATTGATGAATCCAGCAACATAAAAACTAGTCTGATGTATATAGTTACAGTACGTAGCGGCCCCCTTTTTTTAATATCTTTCGTTAAATTTAAATAATCCCGATTATTTAGCTGTGGCGCTAGTGTGCACGTTGAAGGGCTCTTATGAGCCACGGGGCTACAGACAGACACATACACGCATATACAAAGCAGTCAAATTTATTACACCCTTCTTTCTGCGGGGGTTAAAAATATTTTTGACAGAAGAAGATTGACAAAGAAGATCGATAAGATAGGGTTTTCAGAGCTACGCTTCGGCCCTTTAAAAGATTCGGATTCTGGAAGCGTAACTTCTATTGCGGGAAAATTCTATTCTATTGTGGGATTTGTGGGAATGGGAAAGGCTTTTTGGCGCTGGGTTCGTATAAGAAAAGGCCGGGACGAGCGTACTATAAGTATAAAGCCATTTGTCACTTACGACATTATTTCTTTCACAGTGATTTAGCCTTCTGTGGCACGCTATGTGTTTGCTATCTAATCCAATGTTGTTTGTAAATATGAAAGTGTTGTTTTGCCTTTATTTATTGAGCCTAAGTTTATAAACAGTACGGTGAATTGAAGTATTGATGAAACGAATGTTATGCAAAAAGAAAAGTTTGCAACGATTTTGATATCACACGTATTACAAGATTTGCAAGTGTAATTTTACGTCATAATTTCATTGAAGTTTGACAAAAAACTTAAAAATAGCACTAATAAAATCGTTGCAGACTTCTCTTTGTTCAACTCTAGGTTGGTACGTATTTCCATCATTATCTTTCTACCGTTGTTCCAGCTTTTTACCACGGCTTGGGCTGCCTTTCCACTAGGGTTACCATATATGTACAAATTTACAATTTCCTGACAAAATTCCTGATTTCCGAATATTTTTCCTGACATTCATAGTTTTGACGACGACGACGGGGGGTGGTTAGGGAATGCAAATCGGTTATTTTTTGTATGGAAATAACCGCGGTTTCGGTTAATAACCGATTATTTCCATACAAAAAATAACCGAAAATAACCGATTTGCATTCCCTAGGGGTGGTCTACCCGATAGTCGCGATTTAAGTTTTTTAAATTTATTATTTATATTAATTTAAGTACCTACCTAAAAAAAAAGTGTATCAAATATGAATGTCGTAAAATTCCTGACATATTTGTGTTCCGTCCCTATTCCTGACAAAAGGCCAAAATTCAGGAAAATTCCTGTCATCTGGTAACCCTACTTTCCACAGAGGTAGAGATGAGTGGAGATGAGGAGACGTGGGTAAATCGACCAATACCATTGGTTGTAATCCACATCTCTTCTCCGTTCCGATTTTCGAATTGATAGGTACATAAGTTCCGAAAACTCATAGTGTACGAGACGGGGGATCGAACCTGCGACCTCCTGATTGAAAGTAGACAACCTAACCCCATTCCACTGGATTAAATCATACCGGATTTAACTCATTTGATCTGGATTACTCTAAATAACTTGAGTTTAGCATGTTTTTGTCGCATTAACTAGTGTTTAATGACTGTCATTAGCAGCTGTTTACACCTAATTGAGGAACAGTGTTGCCAACTCGGATTTTGAAAAAATGCTAGACTAATGTCTAGATTATGCCAAAATTATGCCAAAGTTTTTTGAAATACCTATGTAATAAAAATCCTAAAATATCACTTGGAATTAGACACCTAAAACACATATATTTTTCAAATTTGCCGCCTTTTTCTACTGACAAGATCTGCTTGACCAACTTTATATAGTCCGTCGACGTCCATCCGTCCACAAAAGTCAAAATTCATATGAAAATATGAACCACATAAGGCGATGGCGCATATTGTTGCTGCCAAGTTGGTGCAAACTTTGCTTAGACTAAATTATGCGAAAAAATATGCCAGATGCTAAATGGAAAATTTTGGTGCCAAAGCGAGTGAAAATATACCAGATCTGGCATCATTTATGCCAAGTTGGCAACACTGATGAGGAAGCATAAACATATCAATCAATTCAGTATCACTCAGACTTACGATTGACAAATCCAAGAGCGATTACGAAACTTAATCGCGGCAAAAAATGGCTTAACCTCATAAGTCCCTGCGTACAATTTTTTGTACATATTCGAAAATCTATTTTGAACTTTTATTGTGTAACCAAGGGTTCCAATTTCAAAAACAAAACAATTGCTTCTGGGTCTCAGGAGGTTAACAACGCTCAGTTTGCACGTAAGTA
The DNA here is from genome assembly GCF_963556715.1 of Cydia fagiglandana. Taxonomy (NCBI): domain Eukaryota; kingdom Metazoa; phylum Arthropoda; class Insecta; order Lepidoptera; family Tortricidae; genus Cydia; species Cydia fagiglandana. The sequence goes on from NC_085951.1 coordinate 12,145,833, forward strand.
GGTAGTTTGATGTTTGATGAAGTATTCAGCATCATTGTTACGTTTGGGTCAAGATTTATTTAGCATCTTTTTGACCGAAGCGCTAGCGAAGATCTCCGTTCCGAAAGAAATGTAAACCTAACCTTTGAATTAATTACCTACTAAAGTAATTTAGGAGTTTAAAAATTATGATCAGTAGACGCCAATTCGTGGGAATAGTTGCCAAGTGGACCCCGGCTCGTATGAGTCGTGGCAAAATGCCGGGACAACGCGAGAAAGATGAGATGACGCTGAAGAACACTGCAGATGTCAACTTTAGTGTTAACCTTTAGAAACCGTTCATAACGGACACGGTAGCTACTAAAGTCCGAGCTGGTAGCATCAAGATAGAGAGAAAACCGATTACGATATTAGCTGCCAGAAGCAGCTTATTTTCCGTTAGTTGCTGCCACGTCCAATTCCTAGTCTGGCTAGCAGCCAAGCTATTATTGAGGCTGTCTGTGAATTTTGCGATAAAAAATGTTATCGATCGGACTTTCTTGTCTCCACTTGTTCTTGTTTTTGGTACATTGTGACAATTGTATTCACAATTGGATTTAGATCGTAAGTATATCCTCAGTCAACTAGCGAGAATTATTTTGAAACTATTTTTATGGAATTTGAGAGTTTATTGAAAGCTTTATTGATTGATCTCACATCATACAAGCCTACAAGGATTGAAAAAGAGTTTTTTTTAAGGTCTCCGCAGAATGACCGTTACCTGATGAAAGTTAACAAAGTATCGGAAAGTTTCTTAACATTTGCGCAAATCTATACCTAATAACCACATATGATTGCATAGCACCCACACGCCGTCCAAAAGATAGTACGATGATGGATCGCCCGTGGGCAGTCATAACATAACGAATCGGAGCGCATTGTCCCGACGCCTTTTGTTCTATGTTGCCATCATGGCATGACGAATGTTGCGAATGAAATGGATCGATGGTCTAATTCTTTATGGTGTCTGCAAATTTGGGATTTTGGTAGGTTTTTTTTGATAATTAAGGACCCGGGAAAGTATTGGGTGGTGGTCCACCTTGACATTAAATCGTAGGGAACCTCTGTATGAGGTAGTCGTGGAGAAAATGAAATATGTAAATAACGTACTGGTGCTCGACGCGGTCCCAGTATGTACTCTGTATGTATGTGTTATGTATGTATGTCAGTTTCAAGATGACAATGTTGTCATCTTGAAACTTAAGTCATCGTCAATAGGGGTGACAGCAAGGTGTCATCTATTGAGCATTAGCATGTCGAGCACTAGTACGTTTACCTTAAGTAGGTATACAGCAATTGCGAGGGTCTAAGATGGTTGCACTTTAATTGTCTGTCCTTTTGCCCTCTTTCGAAAACGAAATGCGAGTGAAACGATAGACAATTTAAAACTATAACCAGCATAAATATATATTATATGTCGGCAACATAAGTTATTTAAATGAATTCCTACGGAATTTATATTAAAGGACAAAGGAGGCTCTGGTTAAAAAAATTAATTCCTACCTACGGAACCAGATTAATTTATTTGTACCTACTAATTTTTTGCTGCTATTATTTAATGTCGTTTGATAACTAATTAGGCAACTTGTTTATGTAATAATATGTCATTGTCAGCGAAATCTCCCACGCAGAGATACGATCAACATGTCAAATACAAATTTATTTTTTCGCATGATCGCGCCGGGCGCCAAAATTTGGTCTCATAATTTAAGAAGCGGCGAGAAGACCGAATGATGACTGAATAAAATTACATGCAAAAATAAAAATGTCTCTGGAGATAAGTTAGAAGATAACTTTCGGTTGCTACAGTCAGTTGATAAAGTCTCGAGTTAGCTAAATAAAAATTCAAATAGGCTTTGATACCTATAACATGCTAAATATGTACATTATACTATATTCATATCTGAAAGACCAACTCATGATAAGTACCTACCAAAAGAAAATAAACATAAACTGAACTTATACATATACAGGAATCAGGAAACTAATTATAATAATAGCTAAGTACTAAAATTTAAACAAACTTCATGTTTTTAACATTTTTGTCCACCTGCACGAATAACTTTGTAAATAATGTGTTGATTTGATACAGATATTATGTTTCGCAACACAGCTTTGCAAAGGAAGTCGAGATTAGAATCTATGCATGTATAGATAAGGTCCTAATTTCCATGGATTATTTCGACGATCTGACTGACATTGACATAGTTTAGAGAGATAAGAAAACTGTATTCTAAGTTGAATTTCTTTTGTTTTCTTGTAATTTTCTATGACGGCTGATCGGCTGATAGGTGATCACGGGGTGCTTTCCATAGAAAACGAAGCGCCGGAAGTTCCGCCGGCTCGGTATAGCGTGTTCTTAAAACGTAACCAAATCGCGGGCGGAGACTAATCAGTCCATATTAGAATATTATACTTACATATCCTTTTTTTAACTTGTAATAGTAATGACTGTTTTCATCACACCTGGCATGTCGGTTCACCCACATGCATCGATAGTTGCACAATGTGCGTATCAGCGATACAATATGGCGCTGGGTGGCTGGAGATATGGCTTTCATTGGCCACCGCTTCAAGTCTAATCCATCTAGGATTGCCATGTGTAAAAACTGAAATATCCTGACAAAAATAATGTTTTCATCACACATGTCATGTCGATTCACCCACATGACATGTATTGCATTGCACTGTGTGGGGTGGCTGGATATATGGCTTTCATTGGCCACCGATTGCCGTATGTAAAAACTGAGATATCGTGACAAAATTAATGTTTTCATTAGTTTAATTACACATGTCATGTCGGATCACCCACATGTATTGCATTGCACAATGTGCGGATCAGCGATACACTCGACACACACTGTGGGTGGTTGGAGAATTTGGAGATATGGCTGATATGGCATCTTTCATTCGCCGCAAACTTGCATAGTGCATCCAGGGCCGTCTTAAACTATGCTGAGGCCCCTGGGCACAAAAAATATGCCCTTTTAGAAAGTAAAGAAAGCTAAACTAACATTTTTCTACTATGATCTTCTATACATATATTAAGGGTAATCAAATATGCTGTTACTGTCTGTCCTTCGGGGCCCCCTGAGAATGGAGGCCCTGGGCACGGGCCCCGTGTGCCCTTATGGTAGCTATGGTAAAGACGGTAGGTACTGGGTGCATCCCGTGTGGTGACTGTACTTACCTCTACCTACCACGTCGCGTTGTCAAGAGAGAATGTTAATAGAAACGAGAAACTTGCATAATTTTGACTTATGCTAACATAAGGTCACTTGGCCAAACTTTCCTTACTTTATGACAATCCCACACGATGGCTTTTACTGCATGTTTGTCGATAGCGGTTGTCAAGTGCCTATAAAACTCTATTTTCAACAGATTGCCTATTTTAGGACCACTATTGCGTAATTAAATGGGTATATCCACTATTCAGTATTTAACCTACATTCAATAGATCCAATAGAATTTTGTGAAACTCAAAATTAATAAACTCAAAATATATAATTTGGTGAAACTCAAAATTAATGAAGTCTTTACTGCCCTCCAAATGGATGCTGTTACAAGGGACGGCATCTTAATAATTAAACATTGTACGTTTTTGACATTCACGGACCGATTTTGCATTGCAGCCACGCTATTTGGACCGTGTTGGAAGGCTCGTCAGTGGCCACCTTTCAATACGATAAGTAACCTAGTCCGGCTGGGTGTAAATATTATTTTTTTATAATGCACGAATAAAAAATAAAACCTGTAAATCAATCAACGTTACAAAAATTGCGAAAACATATTTTAAAAAATTTTGAAAAGTTCACGGTAATATCAGGAAAATTGTACTTAGGAATGGGAAATTATGAAAACTTTCATTTTGAAAACTGAAATTTTTAGTATTTTCTATGTGAAATTTCGCAATATTGGAAAATTTCCGACTGCTCATCGATAATCTACGTTAAAATGAACAATGTTTATTGTTAATAATTATTATCTCACTTTCTTTACCTAATAAAAAGATTCAGTCCCCGGTGATGCAGGCGTCCACAGGCTACGATGACCGTTTACTGCAAGACGGGCCGTATGCTTGCTTACAAAAAGTTGTTGGATAGCTAGTTGAATTAATAGCAAATATATTCAATGTATTCTTACTGTGAAACCGTTGCAACCGTAGTCATTCAAGTAGGCTTATCACTCCCACTCGCTAAGGCTGTGGCCGTGGATACGCGTAGCGTGATTAGTTATGTTGAGGTAGGGCCCCTAAAATACCTGCGCCTAAGAAGTAGAAGTTTTGCTAGCTTTTCTTTTATAAGTGTGAATGGGTTTTTTCCCTTGTTCGATACTACCATATTTAATACTGCAACCTGCTACCATATTCAAAAGAAAAAGGAAAAAAATGTTGTTTCTATTGACGCCCAGGTACGAAATATATGAATATGAAAGGCAAAGTCAAAAGTGGCTAATTCCATACCTACATTATTTTATTTTCGATTGGCATTTTACACAGACCCCTACCCTAATAACGCAACACTAGAAATCAACCGTCTCGCCGGTTAGTTAGTACTTAGTAGCTTAGTATAGTTTGAATAATCTCAGGTGAATTATTCGGGCTCGACCCTAATCTGATAAACAAAAGATATTGTTTCCTTTATGCAGTGGTTACAATGCTTACTGCTAATAGCCCCGACGTAAGTAACAGGAACAAACCCATTTAAAAAGCAAATTTATTATTCTAATTATATGGTTCAAATTCTTGAATCAGCCCATTCGGAGATAACACCGTTTTTGCTATCTCAAAAAACAAGACCACCCTAATTGTTCCCTGAACAAGCTGTCATATACATTTGAACCTTAATACTATCACGATAGTTGCTTTTTAAACGACATGGTTGCTTTGGCAAGAGCTGTAGATCGCTCTTAAAAGAAACAAAGGCTTTTGTTTAACGGATTAGCACCCGAATTCGATAAATTCACCTGAGATTATTCAAACTATACCTACACCTCACATCCACCGCCCGTCCGCGCGCGGTGCGCGTTACCTTATCACTATCAGTGATACTGTGCTGATTTCAGATACTGTCAGGCGTGTCTCACTCCGCGATTTCGTCGCTTTGCTACAGGTAGCTAAAAGTACATCCGATCGACCCCAATTTTGGGGTTTGCCATAAGCCGCGCGTGGCGCTGTCGCGACCATATCTGTCCTGATCGTAACAGACGCGTTTAGTTAGAGAGTGAGTCTTCTGTACCTAGTACTATTATTTATTCTGTGATACTGTTAGTGATTGTGTTCAATACTATCCAAACCACTGCTGCGTAACGTAATCCGCTGTCCGCTACCGCTCCGCCTCCGCAGACCCCCATCCTAAATAACGCAACACTCGAAATCAACCGACTCGCCGGTTAGTAGTGTGTTAGTTCAGTATACCTCGCATCCGCGACCGCGCGCAATACCTTATCAGTGATAAGTTGATAACGGAGTGATTTCAGGTGATTTTAGTGATTGTGTTTTAAAATTGGAATGCCGTTTTGTGTTTTAACGGGATAGAGGTACTTATGATTTTTGAGTTTGGTATATTTTTTTGTGAATAAGTGATACCTGAGTTAATATGTATTTTGTAATAATTCTTAAAGGGATTATTAAGCTTTCATATGTGGTGGTCAAAATTCGTGGGTTCAAATCTAGGTTGTGTACGTACCTACTGATGTATAAAGCAGCCCACTGACGAGCCTTCCAAATGGATGCCGTTACAATGGATTCATCCAAATGGATGGCATCCTAATATTAAACATTGTACGTTTTTGACATTCACGGACCGATTTTGGATTGCAGCTACGCTATTTGGACTGTTGGAAGGCTCGTCAGTGGCCAGTGGCCACCTTAAGGCAGAAAAATGGATCTCCAAAAATGCATCAATGCATCCATGATCCTTATCAAAACACAGGCAAGAAGTTATTAGAGTTAGGCCTAGGTTATCTTGGTTTAACTACTCTAACTCTATAAATAAATACTCTAATGTAGAATTATTTATTATATTGTTAGTTTAAATTACATTTTTACAACTTTATAACAAATCACTAAAACTTATAAATAAAAAATTTGCCCTAAGTCATGGTCCGTAGTTAGGGTGCCCAGAAGGCTGGCCGCATTGCCCCGCTGGATGGCAATGCTGATCCTTTGGGCAAAATATAGGCCAGCCCTCTGGTCACCGGAGGCCTCTATGAGGCGCTTTGATAACTCCCCATACAGGCGACGCGCGCTAGGTCCCCACGGCCCCAAGGTTTCCACACCAAACGCCGCAAATATGTAGCTACTACCTAGTGTGACATATTTGCGGCGTTTGAGGCTTTCGGCCGAGGATGCGGCCGCACCAGCGCCAACTTTGGTGCCTGGAATATGGGACGGCGCCAGGGTATCAACGCACGTAGCGTCCCAGACAAGTGGCCGTCCCATACTCCAAGGCACCAGCGTCATTCCGTCAGGCCTCTTGCCATCGACCCTGGCCAGACCGTTGGGCTCGAGGACCGCCGGTACCTTGGCACTGACAAGGGCCCTTCGGATGACGTCGTTGAGGCTGGCGTGGCGGGGGATCCTTCCAGCGCTACGGCTGCATGAGAGGCCGTGGTGGCCCAGATTATCCACCATAATTCCGCATTGGCACCGGTGGGGTATGTTTGTTGATGCCCCTATTCTTAAACATGTGGCCAAACGGAATGTAGTATTATCCAGCAATGTGCCCACAGTTGTGGACGGTAGTGTCTGTAACCACAGACCCGACTCCCATTCCGCAGTGGCAAGAAGACGAGCGCGATCTGTCGGACTAAGTGCCGAATCTAGGAGACGGTTCCTAGTTAGACGGCAGAGAGGCTCGTCCCACTGCCTCTGCGAACATGGGTTGACAGGCGGGTCTGTGTTAGGACATGTTAAATGCCATACGTTCTTGGCCTCGGTACAGTGCGAAGCCTCCAGGGCCCCAAGGGAAGGGGCTAAAATTTTCCCGATGAGGTTTTGAGCACCGTGTACCGAAGCCAAGAAAGCGGGTAGCGCCACGCTGGAAATTTTGCGGATGCCCAGGCCGCCCAACCTAATGGGTAGGCTAGCCTGGGTCCATGTTCTTTCGCCAAAAGAAATGTTGAAAATGGTGGTGAGTGTTTCTAAAACTAAGTTGTCCAAGTTTGATAACAAAGAAGGGTGTTTCCAAAGGTGTGATCCGCGGAGAATGTAAGTAAATTTTGGGACGAATAAACAATGTTTAATGATACAATACGCCGAATGTATATTAATTTTGATCAGACGATGTGAGGATGCCTTAAAATTTGCTGCGAAAACATCATCGGTGGATGCACGCAGACTGGGATCGTTGGGTTGCGGGGGATCAGGAAGAAGAAGGTTCGGGTCTGAGGGTGGATGTTTAGCAAGTAAGGCTGCGAGGGTATCAGAATTGGCCGGGGCCACTGCATCGTCAGAAAACAAAAGGCGGGCGGCGCCTTTGATATCACCATCGGAGATCTTGCATTCTACTTTTTTGAATATATTATCGCTTGAGCGCTTAGAACCATCAGCGGCGGGATAATTTGAAAAATCACAGCTGCAATTATCTTTAATAATTTTCGTGAGTGACTTGGTATTCTGATCCGGTTTTATGTGCAGCACTCTAGAGGTAAATGTTAGTAAATTTTCCCAGCTGTGAATGGAATTTTTTGAGACTATTGATTTGATTGTTTCACTAAGAAATTTGGCGACGGACACGCGCGCACCGCGCGGTATGCGCTTTAGGACCGGGCGTGTGTTTTTTAGATCGCTTAGAATTTGCCAGAAAGGTACATCTGAGTTAGATGACTGGGAATCGGGACTGGCTACAGCGTTAGGTTGAAATGGTGTAGAAGGTGTAGGCTGGCTGAGGCTTTGTTTATGTTTTTTGCCGATGTGAATACTGAGGCCTCTAGGGCCTTTAAAAAAGCTCGGTTCTATACATTCAGGGCAACGAACAAGGTTCTCTGGCAATGCAGTGGGTGGAGTAGGGCAAGATAGGCTTGAAAGGGGCATCAACAAAGGACTGGTTTTAAAAGTGAAAAAATAAACTACTTACAATAAAATTAAACTAAATAATAAAACTAACAGTACTTATAACAAAAGGCTTAAAAGTGTAAAGGATATAAATAATTATAAAGATGATAGGTGTCCTGGCGCGAGCCCCAGCTCAACGGGTAAGGACACTGGGGGGCTTCCTCTCTCTATGTGCAGGACTTCCTTGTGGCTGTACGTCTTAGATACTCCTGATAATCCATTGGTTAGTGTAGTGCGAGCAATTACTTATGGGATCCACAAAATACACTGTTTGCACAAAGGACACTAGAGCGTAGTAAGGTTAACATATATAAATGATTCAATACACTCAACAATTCATTACAATTGGTATTATTTTGTTGTGATTTTGGCTCTGACGTCTGTCATTTTGAACCAAATCCGCTGCCTCCTCGTTGCGCCGAATTTTAATGGAAATAACTGCAGTTACGACCCGTAAATATTATTGTCGTTGGTTAGTATACTATTGCACACTTTTGCTATTGTAAAACAACAGGGGATAAATAAGTTTAATATTAATTTCGCTGATAACGTTTTCATACTCTAATTAAAACCAAAATATTACTTTTGCTAATCCGCGTAAAAAATACGCAAGTAAGTATAACGGGTTAGCACTAGTGTCCGACCGAAGGTTCGGTTTCGGTTTCGGCCAGTTTCGGCCAAAAAATCATGTTTCGGCTGTAGTTTCGGTTTCGGCCAAAAAACGGCCGAACCTTTCGGCCGGGCCGAAACTTACGAAATGGCACTTCGGAATATGACCAAAAGTTGGGGAATAAGAAGGATAACAATATTAATACCTACATATTATACTGATTCATGTATAGGTACAGAAATTAATTGGTATATTATAAAACACAAATCCACTAATGAGGGGCACTGGACGGTCGACGCAATATTACGAGGCTGTCAAATTGTCAATATCTATAACGCGCACACTGTCTAGGGGTCGGTTGCACCAAACCGTCTGTCACCGTTTTAAGGTTCGCTAAATTTTATTGTATGGAAAGTTTCATAGTTCTCTGCTGCTTGACGTTGATCAGTCTGTTAATTGTGGTTGGTGCAACTGGCCCTAATTGTTTCAGAGTGATTGAGATATTTTACCTCAATTTACTATTGGTTTGTGTTCCACGTGTCCTCTACTTCAGCTTAGCCTTTGGCCTCGCTGCGCCATGCTCGGCCTGCGGTCTCACTTATTAATACAATGGACATTGGTTGGAGTCTGTGCTCAACTGCTTATCCAGAAGCCTGAAGCACGGCTTTGACTTCGCATGAAAGTTCGCCTCACTGGGGCACTTCGGACTTTTAGGCCCAGGTGAAGATTGGTACCCCGGTACAATATCGCAATTGTCAACAAAAAAAATTGCGCTCGCGTTTTTGGTTGACCCTGTCTCTACATGTTAAGTTAACTTGACTGGTGAATGAATAGAGTTAGACCAAGAAAATTCTGCAATGATTTTGATAGCGTACGCAGTGCAACTAGTGCAAATGTTATTTATACGTCATAATTTCATAGAAGTTTTGACGTTTAAAATAACAATTGCACTGCGTGTGTTATCAACATCATTGCAAAATTATCTTGGTCTAACTCTAGTAATTTTCTTTAAAAACTGCTTAAGTAACATCAATTTCAAGGATATTGGGTGTTGACAGCCCCATAATATGTGTATAAAAGGGGTTTTATGACATTTTTTCAACGATTTTAACAAGTCTACACAAGTTTCGGTTTCGGTTTCGGCCGAAACTAGAGCCAAAGCCGAACATTCGGTTTCGGTTTCGGCAAAAAAACATGTTTCGGTCGGACACTAGTTAGCACTGATTGACAAAAAAAAAAAAAAATATTAAATAATAAATTAGACAAATTTAACGAGCTAAGAACAAATAAATACCTAATAAGAACCTAACTTGTTTTGTTGTTTATAATTATAATCATTTATAATAATAATAGCACTGTATTCTTATCAACTATAAAATTAACGGTTTCCTGAATTCGATTCAATATAATTATATTAAAAATAAGAATTCGGTAAGTAAACTCAGAGTAAACTACGTTGATTATATTATTTGTTTCGTTTTTTACTTAACTTTAGTGGCATATTAAGCAAAAGGCCAGACTGACGTTAAACGATAGGTACTCATAAAGGTGACAGTCCATTTCCAACGACAGCTGCATTACTGTTCATTTTATTATGGAAATTGACAATGACAGCGATGCGTTCAGTACCGGTAGTGCAGCTGCGGTTAGAAATGGAATGTTACCATAATAGAGTACAGAGAGGTGTCACATGCATGTTTCTGGTCGTTGTTAGTCATATCCAAAATATCTGGGAGACCGAGCTTTGCTCGGAAAACGTATAAAAACTCATAAATGCGCGTTTTCGAATGAAACAAAACCAAGTTAGATCGATTTTTCGCCTTCGAAAACTCTATACAGCAAATTTCATCGAAACGGTTAGAGTCGTTTCCGAGATTATTATTATATACCTACAAGAACTCGTTTAAAGGTAATAAGATGTGACATTCTTACGTCATTTCATGTTACTGAGGTCACCACTTCAGGACAATGCCTTATTGAACTGCATTATCTCTTCATTATCTATTGATATCATTAGCAAGGCAGGGTAGGTATATTGTTCCTAGTTATTTATAAACAATATCCGATAACATACCATTAAAGAATAACATAGGTAGGTACCATACTAAAAGTATGCAGTTTTATTGCAGCTTCAGTGTACCTCGTACCTAAACCTTTAATAGAAATCAGTAATATCAGTATGTATATCTATCCCTAAAACGAGTTACAGATGTAGTGCATAATAGTTTTCCATCGTATTTTCTCGGAAACGTTCGTATTTATCATGCTACTTCAGTCACTCTCAGTACTTTTGGTACCTACCGAGCGAGACCGACTGAAATAGCAGGACACGTTCGTACGTTTCCGTGAAAATCGGCTCGGCTAGTCTGTGGCCATGAGTAAGCCCATTCATAATAAAAAAAAATAAAAAAAAATACGATGGAAAATAAGTGTGTACACTCCTTTAAGACGAAACAGGAGCTGAGTTTTAAATATTTTAGGTAAATATACCCGTCTCGCTAACGGAAGCGGCACCTAAAAGTAGTGCGATAAGGACAAGGCGAAAAATCCTGCGTAAAAATCTCAAAAATCGAGGTTTCGTACTCCTCTGTTTCCTCCTCCAAAACTTAACCAATCGTAACCAAATTTGGAAATATAAATGATTATGAAATTATCTGTGTCGGACCGTTTTGCTTTTTTGGCTAATTGATATCAGTTTTGATTGCCACGCCTCTCGTTGCGGCATAGTCAATTAGGCCATTTTGGCCATTTTTGAAGGGCTCTAGCGCCTTAAAAAACAAAAATATCAAAAAAACCAAAACGGTCCGACACAGATATTGACAATACATATTAATCTGTGTTGAAAAAATCATTGCACTCTTCAAAAACCACGGAGGAAAACGAGGAGTACGTTTGTATGGAGAAATGACCACTCCTGTTGGCTCTTAAGTTCGCAAGAGGTGTCAAAGCAGTAATATATCATCGGAGGAAGCGAGGTGCAGCCTTGAATGGAGATAGGTAGATACCCTAATAGCATTTTCTTGTAGGGATTTTGTTGGGCCTTTGTTTACGTATTAGTTGGGCAACCGTTATATTTGGCCGTACGATTTGCTGGAGGGCCCTCGACAAAGGCTCTCCCGAAGATTCTCAACAGAGGGCCATAAGAGTAATTTTTTCGTTGGGCCTATTTAAATAAATCATACAATTATTCAACGGTGGTGGTTTTGGTTAGGCCGTGGTTGGGCCTATACACATTTGTTTGATGGTTGGTTAATTGTTACATTTGGCCGTACGATTTGCTGGAGGGCCCTCGACAAAGGCCCTCCCGAAGATTCTCAACAGAGGGCCATAAGAGTAATTTTTTCGTTGGGCCTATTTAAATAAATCATACAATTATTCAATGGTGGTGGTTTTGGTTGGGCCGTGGTTGGGCCTATACACATTTGTTTGATGGTTGGTTAATTGTTATATTTGGCCGTATGGCTTGCTGTAGGGCCAACTGCAAAAAATTAAAAAAGGGCAATTTTTTCGTTGTGCTTCTGTTTGCAAATTCAACAATTACCCAACGGCAAGTCAGGTAGGTCGGTAGGTAGTCGTGCACTAGGTTGAAGGCCCAACACAGCTTGTCCCACAAAGGGCCAACATTGTAACTTTAACGTTGGGCCTTGTGTAGGATTCTTACAATACTACCGTAGGTAAATAGTTGTGTAATTTATAGTGGGCCTACCTACAGTCTAATTATGTAATGGGCTTTTTTTTACGAGTCCTACAGTTACCCTACGTTAGGTAAGTGGTTGTGTAATACGACGTTGGGCCTTTGCTGATAAATATTACAATTACACTACGGTAGGCATTTGTTGTATCCACATGAAGGCCCTAGGCAGCAGTTGTTGTTAATCTTCTCTGTATCGTTCCAATTTTAGTATATGTACTGCCGAAGCAAGTACACTTACTATACACTCTAATTTGTATATATACTAACCGCACTTCGAAACTTCGTAAGCGAGATTTATGTTTTTTGAGATTTAAATTGAGAAAATGTTGGTAAAATACAATTTTTTAAATTTATGTATAAATTTTATAGTTATAGCTATTAGATTTATAATTTACTTTAAAAAAATATTATTATTATATCCGGAATAATCGAGAAAATAACTATAACTTCGATGTTTGGAGACAGTAACGCCATCTAGTGACGCCACAAGCAATACACACAGGCCCATTGTTGGGCATCAGTACCACAGCCAATGTTGGTAAATGCGATATTTGTGCTCACTGGGCCAACAAATGTTATCGTTGTTTAGCCACCGGTACCAAAATACACAAAGACCCATTGTTAGGCGTCAGTGCCACAGCCAATGTTGGTAAATGCGATATTTGTCATCATTGGGCCATCGGATGATATCGTTAACTAGCCAACGTTACCAAAATACACAAAGGCCCATTGTTGGGCATCCTAGCCACAGCCAATGTTGGTAAATGCGGTATTCGTCACCATGGGGCCAACGAATGTTATCGTTGTTTAGCGAACGGTAGCAAAATACACAAAAGCCCATTGTTGGGCATCAGTGCTACAGCCAATGTTGGTAAATGCGATATTTGTCATCATTTGGCCATCGTATGATATCGTTGATTAGCCAACGTTACCAAAATAAACAAAGGCCCATTGTTGGGCATCAGTGCCACAGCCAATGTTGGTACATGCGATATTTGTCATCATTGGGCCATCGGATGATATCGTTGATTAGCCAACGTTACCAAAATAAACAAAGGCCCATTGTTGGGCATCAATGCTATAGCCAATGTTGGTAAATGCGATATTTGTCGTCATTGGGCCATCAGATGATATCGTTGATTAGCCAACGTTACCAAAATAAACAAAGGCCTATTGTTGGGCAATAGTGCCACAGTCAATGTTGGTACATGCGATATTTGTCATCATTGGGCCATCGGATGATATCGTTGATTAGCCAACGTTACCAAAATACACAAAGGCCCATTGTTGGGCATCAATCCTACAGCCAATGTTGGTAAATGCGATATTTGTCGTCATTGGGCCATCGGATGATATCGTTGATTAGCCAACGTTACCAAAATAAACAAAGGCCCGTTGTTGGGCATCAATGCTACAGCCAATGTTGGTAAATGCGATATTTGTCGTCATTGGGCCATCGGATGATATCGTTGATTAGCCAACGTTACCAAAATAAACAAAGGCCCATTGTTGGGCATCAGTGCCACAGCCAATGTTGGTACATGCGATATTTGTCATCATTGGGCCATCGGATGATATCGTTGATTAGCCAACGTTACCAAAATACACAAAGGCCCATTGTTGGGCATCAATGCTATAGCCAATGTTGGTAAATGCGATATTTGTCGTCATTGGGCCATCAGATGATATCGTTGATTAGCCAACGTTACCAAAATAAACAAAGGCCCATTGTTGGGCATCAGTGCCACAGCCAATGTTGGTAAATGCGATATTTATCATCATTGGGCCATCGGATGATATCGTTGACTAGCCAACGTTACCAAAATACACAAAGGCCCATTGTTGGGCATCCGTGCCACAGCCAATGTTGGTAAATGCGGTATTCGTCACCATTGGGCCAACGAATGTTATCGTTGTTTAGCGAACGGTAGCAAAATACACAAAGGCCCATTGTTGGGCATCACTGCCACTGCCAATGTTGGTAAATGCGATATATGTAATCATTGGGCCAACGAATATTATCGTTGTTTAGCCAACGGTACCAAAATACACAAAGGCCCATTGTTGGGCATCTGTGCCACAGCGAATGTTGGTAAATGCGATGGTGGGCCAATACAAAATTAATGTTGGCTACGGAACGAACCTCATCCCAACGTTTTCCCTACCGTTGGCACCGTGGGCCCCAACGAAAATGCTACTAGGGTAGTGATCTAAGCTCGCTCGGAAGATTTATGCTCAAACTACCGGATTTGTCATGAGGGCTAAAGGTCAGAGTGACCTGTTTTGCTACTTTTTAGGGTTCCGTACCCAAAGGGTAAAACGGGACCCTATTACTAAGACTTCGCTGTCCGTCCGTCCGTCCGTCCGTCCGTCTGTCTGTCACCAGGCTGTATCTCACGAACCGTGATAGCTGGACAGTTGAAATTTTCACAGATGATGTATTTCTGTTGCCGCTATAACAACAAATACTAAAAACAGAATAAAATAAAGATTTAAGTGGGGCTCCCATACAGCAAACGTGATTTTTGACCAAAGTTAAGCAACGTCGGGCGTGGTCAGTACTTGGATGGGTGACCGTTTTCTTTTTGCATTTTTTTCCGTTTTTTTTTTTGCTTTATGGTACGGAACCCTTCGTGCGTGAGTCCGACTCGCACTTGCCCGGTTTTTGGACAAAGCGTGTGTGTAGATAAATATAGTGTTTTGTACCTATTAATAACCGGGTAAAATACCAACTACGGTACGCTGTCGGGCCGCCGATGGTGAAAGAAGCGCGAAAAACTTTGGCTGTACAATATTTTACACAATCACACAGGAAAACTCGCAGAATATATACAAACGAGTCGGACTCGCGCACGAAGGGTTCCGTACCATAATGCAAAAAAGCAAAAAAAAAAAACGGTCACCCATCCAATTAAGTACTGACCTCGCCCGACGTTGCTTAACTTCGGTCAAAAAAACCGGGCAAGTGCGAGTCGGACTCGCGCACGAAGGGTTCCGTACCATAAAGCAAAAAAAAAACGGAAAAAAATGCAAAAAGAAAACGGTCACCCATCCAAGCCTACTGACCTCGCCCGACGTTGCTTTTAATTCGCAACTCGTGTCGATTTAAAACGCTAAGCGTAATTTCCTCTTTTCCGCACTTGTATCGTAAATAACTATTAATTACCTGCTACCCTGATCT
The DNA here is from genome assembly GCF_963556715.1 of Cydia fagiglandana. Taxonomy (NCBI): domain Eukaryota; kingdom Metazoa; phylum Arthropoda; class Insecta; order Lepidoptera; family Tortricidae; genus Cydia; species Cydia fagiglandana. Next base: position 12,161,392 of record NC_085951.1, read on the forward strand.
GCAACTAAAAACAATTTACACCATGAATGAATTCGATATTCGTATGTAAGTAGCATTAAGTGTAATTTAATATCTCAATAAAAATACGATAAAAGCGGTATCCTACCTCAAAAACATTTCCGCCTTATCAACACGCCATATTACTTAAAATACAAATGTTTTCGCGAAACAAACACCTGCTTTTTTATCGCAAAATGTAGAAGTTTAAAATACGATATTTATTTTAAGTGAACGAGTTTTTATAATCTCAATCTCAAAAGGCAGTAATGGCTGCAGTATCGCGATATCGAAAACAATGTTGCTGTTATAAATGCTGGATACACTAAAGCCGACCACTGACTAACAGTCCGCCGGACGATATCGGCCGGTCAGTTGTTCGGAACTGTCAAATTTTTGTAATTGACAGGCCGATATCGTCCGGCGGCCTGTTAGTCAGTGGTCGGCTTTATAAAGTGAACAACAACAAATAACTATACAAAGTCAAAGGAACAAGGGAGCAAAATGACATATTTACTGCGTAAGCATAGGATACTTAGAATCCTGAGCGTAGAGAGGGATTCAAGTGGTAACACCCAAGGTGGAAATAATTACTAGTAAAGCAATCACTGGTTATCTGGATTTTGGTTTGGATTGACATTTTTTACACGTTACTGCGACAAAGTACGCGTATTTCAGCCTGCAATACGGTAGTACCAAAGAGAATATCTCATTTCATATCTTACAGTGTTTGTCTGACCATGGGGCTTTAAATCCAGGGCTCGATTCTACTCGCTAAAGTAAGCTACTTTTACTATGGCACCAACCCGGAAATTCCGAAAAAAAAATACTTTTTCATACATTTTGGCTGATCAGATGTCGACGTTTTCTATGGAAAAGCCAAATCCCCGATTTTAGGGTTGGTCCCATAGTAAAAGTAGCTCAGTTTAGCGAGTAAAATCAAGCCCTGGATTTAAAGCCCCATGGTCAGACACACCACGTAGTGATAGACTATAGAGAGTATATCTTATCTGGATAAAAGATTTTTTAATTTATTTATTGTTGACCCATGTTCTTTCACTGATATGTGTTAATATTGTTAAATATCAAACAGTATCGCCATCTACATTCTACACGAGTATAGGCCAAAGATATGGCGCCATTGGCGCCATCTATTCGAGCTTATGCTCGAAAACTTATGTTTTTAAGAAAAACTTATGTTTTTCTTGAATTTATAGGCCAAAGATATGGCGCCATTGGCGCCATCTATTCGAGCTTATGCTCGAAAACTTATGTTTTTAAGAAAACCTACTTATGTTTTTCTTGAATTTTCCGAGGCAAATAATTTTTTTCCTTACGGAGTTACATAGGTAGGTAGTACTAGGTAGGTATATGGGGCATTATCTATGAAAAGGTACCTTATTGTCGATGGCGCTTACGCCGCACAGCGTCGCGCGGTATTGTATTTATATCGGAGCATCGTTAATAATGGCGTAAGCACCATCAAAAAGGTCCCTTTTCATAGATAACGTCACATATTACGGTAAGTACGGCACTGTTAAAGTTTATCATTGTCAACAGACCGAAAGACGAAAGTAATCTAGGTAAGATAACGGCGCAAGGTTAAGTTTCGGCTCGTTATCATAAGATCCCTTTCATGTTATTCATAACCTACCTACTATTATAACGTTTGAATAAATAAGTTTTTGGCAAAAATTTCATTTTTGGTACAAGCTTTTATCGCCGACTGTACTTTTTTTTCCACAGGCAACTAATACTCATCGAGACAATTCTAAAAACCCCAAACACAATTAGGTTTCGTTGTTTTATCACAGAGTTCCTATGGCCAACTACGGTCTCCATCATCAGATCAGCTCGATGTATGCAAAATTTCAGCTCAATCGGAAACCGGGAAGTGGATCAAATTTAACTTGCAAGATTTGATTACACACAGACAGACAGACAGACGGACAGAAACTAAATAAAAGCTTGTAAAAAAGGTTTATTCATATACATAAGGTCTTTCAGAATCGGTTAAAAAACTTAAAAATGTAGGTAGCCTAACTCACGCTAGAAGGATAGAATGGTCCGGTAAATACAGTCAAATCTATTGCATAATAGTTACTGCAATAGATCATGCGAACACGCGAGCACACTTTAACATACCCACAGAATAATAATACTACCGTACAGAAAGGAAACTTCCTACAAAACCGAAGTTTGACAGCTGTTCAGGGTCGAATCATGCTATCCCTTTCTATTACATGGCACTATCCCTTTCGGCTATTTAGGGTTGTCAAAATTCAAGTGATTATCTTATCTGTGGTCGTGCACGCAAAAGGAAGTCATGTGGTGCCAACCCTAATAATTGCTCGGAGCAATGCTGGGCCCAGCGGAGCCGAGTTTGGCCGAAGTCAGGAGTTTCGCACCCCTGACATACCTAACTAACGTTTTATAACAGTGTTAATTTAAGCCAATAAAACGTAAATTGCATATTCACTGATTATTTACAACATCTCGTATCTCATTAAAATATACATCGTAAAAGTAACTTTATTGTTTATGCAATAAAGTTCACATTACAGAACAGCGCAGAAATCCGTATGACGATTTGAAAATTAGAAATAAACATTGCGGTTTAAAAATTGGTGCGATATTACAACACAGTATACCGGGCGTGTAATGGACACTGTTATCCATGTGATAGAGCAACAGTCACTTTTTAATTCCGCGCGAATGAAAGAGACAGACTGTACGAATATCGCACTGTCACGTCGATAACAGCGACCATCATAAACGTGCACTTAAATGATAGACGCCTTGACTTGGATATTTAAAGAGAATTAAGTGTTGTAAATGCTACAATTATTAATAGTAAATGCAGTTAATGATTATTGATGTCACACCGTAGGATTTAATTGAACAGCCTTAATTATGATACAAAAGTTGATGTGGTTATTTATAAAAATAAAAGGGAGTAAAAATATGGGTGTACACAACTTAGTCAAAAATATGTCCCGTATATTTCCTAATTCGCTGACATATTGTTATTAGACATGCATCATTTAAATAATAAAAATACGGTAAAAACATTATTTCTTCAATTATTTTTATAATTAAGCCCGTCCAAAAGCGACTTCGATGATTGTCATAGGGATCATCGTTTGACGCGCCAAAAGTTTAAGGCCGCAGGAGTCGACCCTAAACACTGGCGGGATAACTTCATAACTTGATCTAAAAATACCATCTCACCCCTACCATCCCTCCTTACCCCATTCATAGCCCAACTGCCCTCGTAATCCCTACTCACCCCATTTTACGGTACATGCAAAAAAGTCTCAAAAATATATCAAACCCTATAACAATTATATATGTCTGTTACACCGGCTGCGTTAGCAAGTTGTTTAGTTAGGCAAGCAGTCGCATCCGGCGAATCTAGAACGATTACTTGCGATTTTGCAAGCGTCGCGCCGCCCACGCATCGCTACCTTCATGCGGCCTACCTCACCTTGCTGACATGCCGAATAGACAGTCACAAAACAATTTCGTATATTGGTATAAATAATAGTACCGTAAAACGGGGTGAGTAGGTTTCGCGGGGAGAGTTCGGTTATGAATGGGGAGAGAAGGTTTGAGAGGGGGGTGAGAAGAGATTTTAAGGCTACTGCTACAAAAATAATGTATTCCAATTTAAAATGGGGCTATAGTAATACGCATAATAAAAAAAAATCGATCCAACAATCTTCCAAAATCACCTTTGTATGAAAAACCCTCTCACCCCAAATACGAGGCACTACGGGGTGAGGTGGGTTTTCCTCTTTATCGTCAAAGTTATGAAATGGAACTACCCAAAATAAAATACAAACGTCCGAACCACTTATTATATACAGAAACAGAAACACCATTCAGTTTTCACATGTAAAAATAAAATTTTATCGAGCTTTGAAAGTCAAATTTCACCCAACTCACCCCATTTTACGGTACTACCGTACAGAAAGGACACTTCCTCCAAAACCGAAGTATCCCTATCACTATCCCTTTCGGCTATTTAGGGTTGTCAAAATTCAAGTCTTATCTGTGGTCGTGCACGCAAAGGACATCAAGTGGGCCAACCCTAATAATTGCTCGGAGCAATGCTGAGCCGAACGGAGCCGAGTTTACCCGAAGTCAGGATTGTCTCCCCACTGGTAAAGTGACATTAATTATTCTGCTTGGCTGTGACCTACCCTTTGTAATGTATAAAGTCACAAAGTAATTTTAGATAGAGATGATGATCATATGAAAATTTAAAACTCAATAACCTCAACGCAATGAAACGGATGAACCAATTTTGATAAAATTCCTTTAAGACCCAGCGCTGGAAAACATTCTTTCTTTCTAATGAAATAAACCGCATCCAAATCGGTGGCGGTGCACCTACCCACTTAATGGCTCCTCTCCACGATGGGCCAACGCGTGTGTGCGCCATCTATTCGAGAATGACTTTTTCTTGATTTCCGAGGCACGTTTTTAGTGTTTTTTTAGACTATTTATCTTATACGGAGTTATATATACCTCTGATTCCGGTAAATCCTTTGTTAACATTATCTTATCTTTCTTTTATTTTTCTATTAACTCTTTTGTTTTATACTACGCCCTTGTATAACATATACCGGGTGTGGCCTGTAATACGAGCAAAAAATTTAACTGTATGCAGTACTCCTCATACTGATCAACATTTCTTTAGCAACTTTTAAAAATAACTTGTGGTTGAATTTTTAATACATCTTAAAGTTTATTCTAAGACGCAATGTTTTGCGAATTTTGTTATGATTAAGGCATGACAAGCACGTCAATCACAAATTATATGGCATGGCGATGGCGTCCATTGAAGATAATATTTATTTTGTATGAAAAATAGGAAGTCTAAATACTTCATAATTTTTAAAAGTTGCTGAACTAAAGTGTCACCGTTTGAGGAGTACAATCTATGTTTTAATTATTTGCTCGTGTTACAGGCCACACCCGGTATACTTGTTAGTATAAGATAATGAAATCCCATCATTTTATTAAACTCCGACGCAATAAGAAGGGTGTTATGAGTTTGGCTGCTGTGTGTGTGTCTGTGGCACCGTCAGTAGGTACCTCTTATGGCTCCTCTACACGATGGGCCAACGCCGGCCACTCCAAGGGACGCAGCCAGCAAAGCAAACACGTTAAAAGCGCCTTAGCGGCAAGTGTGGCGACGGCGGCGTAGGTACCTACACGGCTTTCTTCTCACTCACCCCTACCTAAGTGAGTCAGCGGTACGTCCCCCTAAAGGGTGTGACGTGTTTACATGACTCAATTCAAAACAACTTATTTTCTTTCGAAACTCAACGCCGCTTATCTTTCTCCTATCGTCCTATCTAATCATCATCATCATATTTCAAGTGTTGATCCGGTTTTTAACCCCGTCTCGCTAAGGGAGCCCCGGGATCCTCTAAGTATAGCAATTTTATCGCAGCAATTGGCGCTGGCACTAATAGTTTTTATAAAAGCGACCGCACTAGTCTCTGAGTATGAACCAAATGTTTACCTCGCAAAATTAACACGCCGTAGAAAGTGTTTATTTTTGTTCGGTGACTGCATTTTAGGGTGGTATTAGACCGGGGGGGTCTCCAAACTTTTTTACCTGAGGGTCATATTACGCCTCAGAATTTTCGCGAGGGCCACCGTCGACGCCGGGGTGGTGTATGAGGGGGGGGGGGGGTTAGTGTATCTGTTTGCTGCTGTTGGGGCTAAACACCTGGAGCCTGGTTCCCGCGGGCCGGATTGGAACGCTTTGCTTTGGCCCGCGGGTCGGGGTTTTGAAGAGCCCTGTATTAGACCTATCCAATTTCTTTTTCCAATGTCAGTGCGTCTATGTGAGATGCAACGCAAAACACATTGGACAAAGAAATTGGACAGATGACGCTTCGAGCGAGTAGGACTTTGAGAGGACGCTTAAGGCCGGTACAGACGGACTGTAATGTAACCCGACTGCAACTTGTATGGGAACTGCATGCCGACGTTGCCGTCTGTATCGGCCCTTACTTCACAGTGTACGTAACATTTAAATGCAGCCATTTGCAAGTAGGCGTTTAGGGGTCATCCATTAATTACGTCACACCAATTTCTAGGTTTTTTGACCCCTCCCCCCCCCTTGTCACACTTGGTCACATTTGGCAAACCCCTCCCCCCCTAGTGTGACGTCACATTTTTTCTACGAAATCGCCAAATCGAATTAAGTAAGTACCTAAGTATTATTAATATTTTATCAAAATATTTTTGACGATATAAATATTAGTAGTTTTATAACCCAAAACTGCTTAGGAAAGAAAATTAAACGATTAAAAACTATTTTTGTTATTTAAATGTACAGCGAACTAAATAATTTAAATAAATTTTCGGTTACTGATGAAGTTAAAGTGACGTCACAAAGTTTGTGTCTCCCCCCTCCCCCATGTCACAATATGTCACATTTTCTTGACCCCCTCCCTCCCCCTAAACGTGTGACGTAATTAATGGATGACCCCTTAATGAATTTCACATGACAATCATAAATATTTACTCGAGACTTGCAAATACATTGTAAATGATATCATAGCGGAAGGGTTCAACGACTGGGCCGTTTTTGTAGGTATCGATGCAAAGGGTGGGTGTGGGTGGTGGCGGTGGTGTAAGGCACAAGAGGATGCCTATAATATCAGCTGCAGATGGCAGCCTAATCGATAAGGCCCCCGAAAACCCCCATGTAGCAAAAGTCATCGAAATCGTTAGAGCCGTTTCGAAGATCCCCGAAATATATATATAATATAAATAAACAAGAATTGCTCGTTTAAAGGTATTACATTTGGAGGGCTCTATCGTTTAGAAATACTTACAAAAATATCAAAGAAAGCCGAACGGTCCGAGACAGGTAATTGATAAAAATAAACTGAGTTAAAAAATCATGGAGGAAAGAGTACGTTCGTATGGAGAAATGACCACTTTTCTTACCTCTTAACCTTGTCTTTTGTCTTTGCCTTTATAAGTAAAAGAACAGAGTAATATAACGAGGGGTACTTAGGGTACCAAATCCGCTTCAACGCTTGCATTGGACCGTCCAATATTTTTGCAATTTTTGTCGCACCAAATGCGATGTCATTTCGGCGGCTCAGAAGTCTCAGAACGGACGGTGACAATGGGCGTGCTACTGAGGAAACCCAAGGTCAGTAGAGTGGTTTCCACCTTATAACTGCCTCGAGACCTTCGGTCCTTTGATTAAAGAAGGCCAGACTGTGTAGGGCTTGGTTTCATTCGTGTCAATCTTATGTTCAGATTACAAAGGCCATACCTATCTATCTAATACTAGGTATTAGATATTAAACGAGAGCAATTCTTGTTTATTTATAGGTATATATTTCGGTTCTCGGAAACGGCTCTAACGATTTTGATGAAATTTGCTATATGGGTGGTTTTGGGGGCGATATATATCGATCTTGTTGGGCGGACAGAATAACGTCAGAGACAAACGCCACATTGCAGGCTAGCATGCACTGGGCTCAAGACAGAGTGGCTTGGAGACCGCTGGTGAAAAGTGTCCACATTCGTCACGTCCCTCAGCCATGAGGATACGACAAGGAAGAGAGATATCGATCTAGCTAGAGGTCTTATCTCTCAAACGCGCATTTTTGAGTTTTTTTATGTTTTACGAGCAAAGCTCGGTCTCCCAGATATTTTTTCATATCGAGGGGTAATAGGGTACCAAATCCGCTTCAACGCTTGCATTGGACCGTCCAATATTTTTGCAATTTTTGTCGCACCAAATGCGATGTCATTTCGGCGGCTCAGAAGTCTCAGAACGGACGGTGACAATGCGCGTGCTGCTGAGGAAACCCAAGGTCAGTAGAGTGGTTTCCACCTTTTAACTGCCTCGAGACCTTCGGTCCTTTGATTAAAGAAGGCCAGGCTGTGTAGGGCTTGGTTTTATTCGTGTCAATCTTATGTTCAGGTTACAAAGCCTTACATATCTATCTACCTACCTATCTAATACCTTTAAACGACCAATTCTTGATTATTTATATTTCGGTTCTCGGAAACGGCTTTAACGATTTTGATGAAATTTGCTTATGGTTTTGGGGGCGATAAATCGATCTAGCTAGGTCTTATCTCTCAAACGCGCATTTTCGAGTTTTTTTATGTTTTACGAGCAAAGCTCGGTCTGTCAGATATTTTTTCATATCGAGGATTCGAGGGGTAGGGTACCAAATCCGCTTCAACGCTTGCATTGGACCGTCCAATATTTTTGCAATTTTTGTCGCACCAAATGCGATGTCATTTCGGCGGCTCAGAAGTCTCAGAACGGACGGTGACAATGCGCGTGCTGCTGAGGAAACCCAAGGTCAGTGGAGTGTGGTTCCACCTTTTAACTGTCTCGACTTCTCGAGACCTTCGGTCCTTTGAGTAATGAAGGCCAAGCTGTAGGGTTTGGTGTCAATCGTGTCACCCTTATGTCCAGGTTACAAAGTCTACAATATCTATCTAATTCTTGATTATTTATATTTATATTTCGGTTCTCGGAAACGGCTCTAACGATTTCGATGAAATTTGCTATATGGGTGGTTTCGGGGGCGATAAATCGATCTAGCTAGGTCTTATCTCACAAACGCGCATTTTTGAGTTTTTTTATGTTTTACGAGTAAAGCTCGGTCTCCCAGATTCGAGGATTCGAGGGGTAGGGTACCAAATCCGCTTCAACGCTTGCATTGGACCGTCTAATATTTTTGCAATTTTTGTCGCACCAAATGCGATGTCATTTCGGCGGCTCAGAAGTCTCAGAACGGACGGTGGCAATGCGCGTGCTGCTGAGGAAACCCAAGGTCAGTAGAATGGTTTCCACCTTTTAACTGCCTTGAGACCTTCGGTCCTTTGAGTAAAGGATGACTCACGCTAGACCGGGCCGTGTCCGGGCCGGCTTCCGGCGCATCGTTTTCTATGGAAAGCGTAACGGGATCACCTGTCGTGTCATAGAAAAGTAAGCTACGGCCCGGACACGGCTCGGTCTAACGTGAGTCATCCTTAAAGAAGGACAAGCTCTGTAGGGCTTGATGTCAATCGGGTCGTCCGTATGTTCAGGTTACAAAGGCTATACCTACATAAAGTGAAATCCGAAAGCATTTTACGTTGGACACTAAAATTAACTAGAGTTAGACCAAGAAAAGTCTGCAGCGATTTTGATAGCCGACGCAGTAGTGTTATTAATTACGACATAATTTCATAGAAGTTTGACGTTTAAAATTGCACTGCGTGGTCTAACAAAATCGCTGCAGACTTTTTTTGGCCTAACTCTAGGTATGTGTTCACTTAAATTTTCCAACTATTAAGTATATTATATCAACCTGAACGGCAAAAATCAAACGTTCGCTCTTGACAATGGCATTTTAATCAAAAGGGAATCGAAGGTCAGTAGTTCAGTACGTAATACGTAAATACATACGAGTAGGTACAAGACCTAATGGACCATGAAGATTGTGGGAAACTACATTTTATTGTTGTCTGGGTACCGTAAAACGGGGTGAGTACCTAGGTTTCGCGGGGAGAGGTGGGTTATTAATGGGGAGAGAAGGTTAGAGAGGGGGGTGAGAAGGGATTTTAAGACTACTGCTACAAAAATAATGTATAATGTATTCCAATTTAAAATGGAGCTATAGTAATACGCATAATAAAAAAAAATCGATACAACAATCTTCCAAAATCACCTTTGTATGAAAACCCCTCTCACCCCAAATACGAGGCACTACGGGGTGAGGTGGGTATTCCTCTTTATCGTCAAAGTTATGAAATGGAACTACCCAAACTAAAATACAAACGTCCGGAACACTTATTATATACACCATTCAGTTTTCATATGTAAAAATAAAATGTTATCGAGGTTTGAATTTCAGTTTTGACCCTACTCACCCCATTTTACGGTATGACTGATATACCAATATAATTTACATATTTATCGATCTACTTGTAAAATTTGATAATTTCTGAAGTTTTCTAAAGCTTAACTTCTTCAGTCGCAACTGTAGCTACGAGTAACTTTCTCATTTTAAGAGGACAAGCTGAAATAGCATTAAACTTGGCATGAACATTTTAGTACCTAACTTAAGTATAGGTACAAAAAAAGCCGGACAAGTTTGTGATGATAGTGATGATGTATTTCTGTGGCCGCTATAACAATAAATACTAATAATTTTTAAGAAAAATAACCGACTTCTATGGGGCCCGGTGAAAGATTATGGTAGATGGTGCACTATGTAGAAAAGGAGGTAAAACCAGTACCTACTTTCTAGTAGCATTTCGTTTCCGTAAGGGTCGTAGTTATCTAGCCTAACCTAACCCACTTCTCTGATAGCAGTTCGGTTCTGTGAGGATCGCAGTTCGAACCTAATCAAACCCACTTTTCTAGTAGCATTTCGTTTCTGTAAGACTCGCAGTTCTAACCAAACCTAACCCACTTTTGTTCGGTTCTGTGAGGATCGCAGTTCAAACCTAACCTAACCCACTTAACGGCGCATGCGGTGCGGTGTACGGGAGTTTGAGCGGGAGGGGATTGGCATCATCATACCCACATTTTATAGTAGGTAATCATAGTGGTTTATTTAGTTTAGGTATCATAGTGGTTTTCCGGGTCAAGGTCCGGGTCTCTGAGTCAGAGTCCGGGTCCGAGTCCCGGTCCAAGTCCGGGTCCGGGCCCGAGTCCGGGTCCGAGTCCGGGTCCGAGTCCGGGTCCGAGTCCGGGTCCGAGTCCGGGTCCGAGTCCGGGTCCGAGTCCGGGTCCGAGTCCGGGTCCGAGTCCGAGTCCGAGTCCGGGTCCGAACCGGATCCGGGTATGAGTCCGGGTCCCAGTCCAAGTCAAAATCGAAATTCGAAATCACCAAACATGTACTATGCGTCGTTGAAGAGTTCTGTTCTGATCACCATCAGCAGTTCCACTTCATCAAATGCGACAGTTTTTAATGTAAATGCTTGATTTTATGATGAATATACAAAAAATTCTATACGTATGCCTTTAAGATTTGAGGAGTTCCCTCGATTCCTTATGGATCCCATCATCAGAACTCGAGCTTGACAGAAATGTGGCTTAAAAACTAAACTTGCTTAACAAACATAACGAAGAGGACAAATCGCCAAACGTGAACTATGCGTCGTTGAAGAGTTCCGTTCTGATCATCATCAGCAGTTCCACTTCATCAAATGCGACAGTTTTTAATGAAAATGCTTGATTTTCTGATGAAAATACAAAAATCTCTATACGCATGCCTTTAAAATTTGAGGAGTTCCCTCGAGTTCTCATGGATCCCATCATCAGAACTCAAGCTTGATAAAATTGTGGCTTAAAAACTTAACTTGCTTAACAAACATAACGAAGAGGACAAATCGCCAAAGGTGAACTATGCGTCGTTGAAGAGTTCCGTTCTGATCATCATCAGCAGTTCCACTTCATCAAATGTCACGTTTTTGAATGTATATGCTTGATTTGTTGATAAAAACACAAAAATCACCATATGTATGCCTTTAAGATTTGAGGAGTTCCGTCGATTCCTCATGGATCCCATCATCAGAACTGGATTTTGACAAAAACGGGACCAATCTGTATGCATATACATACAATCAAAAAAATAATTTTCAAAATCGGTCCAGTAATGACGGAGATATGGAGTAACAAACATAAAAAATAAAACAAAAATAAAAAAAATAAAAAATAAAAAAAATAAAAAACATACAACCGAATTGATAACCTCCTCCTTTGGGATTTGGAAGTCGGTTAAAAACAGAATATAATAAATATTAATTAAGTGGGGCTCCCATAAAAGAAACCTGATTTTTATGCCGTTTTTTGCGTAATGTTACGGAATCCTTCGTGCGCGAGTCCGACTCGTACTTGACCGGCATTTTTCTAAAATCTTTTGTGTACAAATGAACATACAACGATACAACCTTTTCCTTAACAAACTGACATTGTCAAGGGAATTGTCAATTCAGTTATCGTTCATCTGTCACCTATACATAAACTAGTGAATTATCATTTTATTTAATTTCATATATAGTTTTGTGGAAATATTTCCGAAACTGCGTTAGTTTTAGTTAGTTTAGGCACAAGGATTTAAACTAATCAGTTATTTTTAATCAGTGGTTTTAACAAACAGAATATACCCACATTCTTATTGTCTAAGATAGTGTAGTATTTCGCATTCATTTGGTGTGCTGTGCGACTGTTTGCCACCACAATAGAAAAGCCTAAAGCCCAGCCAAACAAAGGAAAAATCCAGAATTTGTCACTGAAATTTGAACCTATAGTGCAGAAAATAGAATTTATATTAGTTTTGTTTGATAATTGAACGAAACACAACAAATGCGACTCTATTCCGATTGACTATGATTTAAATTTCATCGAACTGAATAAGTACTACAAAGTAGGACCGGCTAAGGCTCCTAGGCCTTAGGAAGATCGATCAAGTATGTCGCTATGGTCTGGAGTTACAAGAAGACGGGAGTACCAGTTTGTAGTGGTACCATATTTTATTTAATAATAGTATTTATTTAATGAATTGGGGATTCGAACCCAGGACCATCGCGGCTTCACAGGCAGGGTCACTACCCACTAGGCCAGACCGGTCGTCAAACCTAGATACATTATATATATGAATATCATATGTACTCGTACTTACTTTATTTTTTGAACTCGACGCTAATACTAAAATACTGTTTAAATTTGTTTCAGATCGAGGAGGTTATGCAGAAGAAGGCGCCAGGGGTGCCTAGCAGTTCCATAAACCAGTAAGTACAATATTTACATTCAACTATGTAATAAGATTAGCTTGTAAATAACAAAATTCTTTCGAAAAAAATATTTTTAATGTGATGATGATAAGACATACTTACCGCGCCATCTGTTGTAAAAGTATGACATCATTTAGTTCACGTTAACGTATGCAGATGGCGTGCCGCTTATCGCAACGTGTACGCTATTTTCAACGTGTTTCTCATCGGGGATATAGCTCAGTGGTAGAGCATTCGACTGCAGATCGAGAGGTCCCCGGTTCAAACCCGGGTGTCCCCTTAAAACAACATTTTTGTTTTTATTTTTTTTCTAGACATCCTCAACCGACTGCCAGCTCCCAAGTGACGAGGAAAGGGTTTTCGGCGAATTTCTTCAGGACTACATTCAGCTCTCGTGTGAAGGCGGTACCGACCGCTTCTTCAACTACTCTCCAAGAAACCATCAAAATAGGCAGCGCGGAGACCAAACCTATAACTAGAAATAGACCAAGGACAGGTACATAAACGGAAATAATCATTAACGCTTTCAATATTTTTAAAGAACAAATTAAAATGTCATCTTATCCTTTTTTAGTACCCCCGCCGCCGCCGGAACAATCAACACTAAAACGGAGTACATTTCGTACTAAGACAGCTTCTAGGCGACTTGAAAAGCCTAGTGTTCCGGAGAGGCCATTGGCCCGAGGTCAGCTGACTCCCGATCCTGGGGGATCCGAGAAAGAAGACTTGAAAAGTCCCAATGTAGTCCTGCAAATAGTCAGACAATCGAGCAAACCGCTAGCGGCAAAACCTCAAAAATTAGAAAAAAGTGACAGCATTTTACCGCCATCTTTAAAACCTCGAGCTCCGGAAAAACCTAAACCAAAAATCAAAACCATCAACAACAATAATGTCTGGACTAATGCAAACGATACGAAAATTGTTGGAAAGAAACTGCTGGTGCAATCCTTAAGGTAAGACTAGTTAGTTATTTATAAAATGAAAATAAAAGTTCAGTGGTCGAGTAAGTTTTGCGATATTCGCGCCAAAATATTTCTACCGGATAAAGGTATAAATTCCACAAATGCATAAAACACACTACGCTAAAATGCACTCTATTTCAAACACACAAAGTTAAGAATCGCAGGAACAATATAACGGTGTTTACGCAGTATGTGCGCAGTGTGCACGTGATTTGAATAACATTTTTTACGTTATCGCTATCGCATTCGCACCCGCATACATTTTTTCCTCAACACCATTCAGAAGAACACGTTTGTCTATTGCTGTCCTTCTTACACCTGTGGAATGTTTTCGTCATGGTATAACCCGACCGAATTAACACGACTATTTTTAAGGAGGCTGTTATTACTTTGCGGTGCGTTCTTGAAACGAGTGGTATAATAATTGAAAGGGAAGATAGTGCTTTTTCATTGAAATCAGAGCGAGAGGGAGCGGCATGGGCAAGTCAACAGTCAACAGCAAGTTTGTTTGATTCGGTTGGGCCGCGGATGCCATCCGGTTGGCCGGGTGTGTTGTGCTTTCTTTTTTCGAACTTTTAAAAAGTTAATCCAACGTAATGTTCACAAAATTAACTTTGGTATAATCAGTGTAACATGGTGCGTTTTTAGTGTTGTGAAGTGTCAACGTGTGTTGGGATTAATTGCTAATTCGGTCGGAGTACAGTGGTTAACATGGATTGAAGTTGTTATTCGGTTCTACTTCGTCTTGTTTCATTTAAGTTGGTGAGAGAAGAGTTCTTGTCGTGCAATTCATGCATGTCAGTGTGTCATGCGGGTTGTGAAAGTGATAAATTGTTTCGCTGCTAAGATCAGCCTTCAAATTTAACGATTTTTTACTCTTTTTTACACTTCTTCATGGTAATTGACAAGTCAATTGAAGCTGTTCAATTATTTAGCGTAGCGTAGGCATCCAATTTAAATTGCCATTAAGCAGAACAGCCTTAACTAATGGTGTATTACTTAATAGCTGTTGTGTTGCTGTGTATTTTAATGATCTACACTGCACTATTAAGAATCATGCTAACTTCCTGTACCTACCTACTTAATAAGTATAAAGATAGGTCGGTATGTGCTTATGGCCTCTGCAAACGACAGTAAGGACACTTTCCTAGCCTAATTGTTAAATCTTTTCCCTCGCTAAAAACGCTGATCTTTGGAAGATTAAAACTGAAATAAGATAAAGAGTTATTAGAATAGGTATGCAACCAATGCAGGAACCTATGTGCGTATTAGATACCTCATTTAAAAAAAGGCATATTTTCAAAGGCCATGAAAGACTGACGGAAGGGACCTATAGTAGGATCTGTACTTACAATCTGACATTCAAAGAATGTATTGATGTCTTCTAACGTATTAGGTGTAGGTGTTTACCTACCGTACGTGCGTAGAATTCCATGCAAACTGCGATATACTCATTACAATCTGTGTTAAAATCAAGTAAACAATGTCTACGTGTGCATTGTAACATCTGTGTCAAAATTTCCAACAATGCAACGTATTGTTTTTCAATATGCGACCTTGAATTTAAATAAAAATCGCTCCACCGACAAGAGTCTAACTCTTAAATGAATGATGATGATGAGACAAAGGCATGGAGGCTTGGAGACGCAATTATCGAGTCCTCGACCTCTGAATTAGCCACCATAGCCAATCTAAACTGAATGGCTTTACGATTCAGATAAAATTGCGTAAATAGTTATGGATGACCTTACAAAATGAACATTCCGGGACCCCACAGAAAATTCAATTAGAATTATGTTGTGGACGAAGTAAGTACCCATAAAAAAATAAGTACCTAAATAATTTTGTAATTTCAAATAAACAGTTGACACACACAAACTCTGTCTAAATTAAGTCATTTTATTCAAGTACGAGAAGTCAATGTCCAGCGAAAGACAATAACATTTACAATCGGTTACTCTTTGGAATCATGTTTCCTTTGAGCGTTTAATTTTTTGGGAATCGGTTGACTGCTTTCTGTAGCAGTTCATATAACGTTTCAACGAGAGACAGTAATCGGATATCGGAAGTTCGTAATGAGCTCATAACAGTCATAACTTAACGGTCGCCTACTAAGATAAATGTTTGTTGAAAAATGCGGCTTCCTGACCTGCCCTAAATTATGATTTTATGACGGTCGAGAATAGAATATGACACATAGAAAATGATGCTTTTGATGCATGATGTAATGCTATTATTTACTGTTTAACGAGAAATTAAGGAAATATACGCGAAATCACAATGCTGACATTGTTTGGACGGAAAGAAGTAGGTACAATCCGTACAATTTTAAAATGACAGCAGAAAAGAAAGAAATAGTGAAAAGCACTGCTGATGCAGAAACAGTAGACATATTAAAATTTGGCGACGATTTAAATGTAATGGAGACGATAACAACACCACAATAACAAGTGACATAGTTGGAGTTGGACCTTCTTTTGTTATATTGACAAACAACTACTCTTACCTGAGAACCTCAGACAATAATATTTCGTTTCGTCCTATGGCATTGTTATTATGTCTTACATTATGTCACATTACATCACATATTGTACAAAGTATATTTAGGTTTCTCTTCTCAAGTGGTTTTAAGATCTTTGTTGTTAAAAGTGCCTAAAAGACCAAGAAATACTACTTCTTTTGTTTTTTTTTAGTTTTGTGTTGTTAATACTTATAGACGATTTAACGGTAGGGAACTAAACTACATAAAAAAATCACTTTTCAGATCTGTCAAAACGGTAGGTTTGTTAATTCTCTAACGGTTTATGGAATAAAGGAACCGGGCATAAGTTATTACTCTTGTAAACCTTCTTCACTTAAATATAACAAATGAGCTGGATACGATAGCAATTGTTTGACCAAGTGCCTCGCCAAGGGCGACGCAGCTCCTTACAAAGCGATAATTTTACGGCACCATTACTCATGCAAGAACAGTGGCTCTGTGATATTTAATTTAGTGGGGTTAAATGTACGAGTCATACGTGCATATGGTAAACAGATGGGGTAACCGATGGATTGTTTTGTAGCTCTTTTCTATGCGTTGGTTGATTATTGATGCATATTATTTAGGTTGAAGAACTTAGTACATACTTAGAGCATATCTCAGCGACTTATTTTAAATCCTGCCTAAGCGGGATATCTCTTATGCCTTACCTCTAGGAGCGAGAAACTTGGATTAGAGAGAAACCTCTATGAGCAAGAATTCTGCACCCTTGAATACTCGCTTTTCAGGTTTGATTGATTTCAAAGTAGGATAACGAATATACCATTTTAAGATGGATATGGCCTACATTGGAGATTTGATTTATGTTCCCTTTAAGCTGTTTTGGTTTGGTTTTATCATTGGATATAAGAGTTTGTTCAAGTCTTGAATATTGACTTAACGTTCGACGAACACTGTTATCTAATTTGTTATTCTCCGCATAGACAACGGTAGAAAGTATCGTGATTGGGACGTGCATCACACTTCCAACAACCTCATCGCATCAATGAACTTTGACTTGACTAACACGAATTATTTTTGACGTTGAACATCGAAAGTTTCTGCTTTCTACATTCGAGTGGTGAGTTCCAAAGTAATGTTATAACAGTATAATCTCCTTGCAAAGGATTACCTACTTATCTGGATAAATATAACGAGGCACATGAAGCAATTTTTGCCAGAGAAAGTTTATTTGGATTGGACGAATGTAAGCGAATACAAAGAGTCTTGTATACCTTTCACTCGCTCAGCGTATTTGTGATGACCGTCAATGGCGACAATGGAAGTAAGAAGAATTATTAATTAAGATCAATTTACCAAACTATCCAAGTTCTGGTCATGCTTGGCATCGGAGAAATAAGTAGAGCACTTACTATGAGCCACGAAAGCTAAGAAAAAGACCGACTGGGAGTATCATTTTAAAACTGTTTGGCAAAGATCTCACGTTCAAGATAAGCTTCTGATTACTTCACATCCATTCGTATTTAGCTTCGGAGTATTCCGTAATATTACGCCAATTATGAGACATCATACATAACATTCATTCATTTGGCTGTCTTCGTGTTGCAGTGTAATTATCTGATTACTCTATAGCTGATTAATTGCACTAATTACATTCCACGCCAGCGGCGGTGTAGAAGTGCATGCTAGCGGTTAGTGTGGCGATTCTCAATTGACACCTGACACTGAGAATTTCCTGTAGATTTCTGATTTGATAAGAAGGTAAAATTGTACGTAAAAAAGCCCACAAAAAGAGGGCAGCTCCCGTCGTGCACCTAGCGAATAACAGCAAAAACATCTTTTGGTTATATAAATGCAGTATGTATCCTAATGACCCGTGGTGAGTGAGTACACAATTTTATGTCTTCCGGTCAGGTGCACAAGGAAACTGTAAATGCAATTTACAGCCCCGGTGACGTAAAATTGTTTACACGTACACTGGAATCTAGTTAAGAACCTTACAGCAACCGAGGAAAAGGAGGGCTAGACTTGCCTTAACCACATACACATTGCTCCAGTGATACATTCATAAGTTACTCATACAAAACGTAAGCAGAATTACCAAGTGTTCTTAACTGTTTTTTCCTCATAAAAGTACTTGTTATTAAGACCAGACGATCATATCTGTAGTAGGTACATATTATAGCGAATATGCATTGTTACTTGAACAATTAATACCTATACTTGTGTTTTATAATGAGCCGCTGGCGCCCCAACGTCATTCCTAGACGCCGGTGCCACGCAATGTAAATAGTTGCCTGTCTCTTATAGTTAGCAGAGGGCTTTAATGCAGAAATGTAAGTGAATTTAGTACTTTGTATGCAAGCGAAAATGCCTATTTCAAACCTGTTTTGTGGTATTCAACGCCAAGTAATAGATACGCGAAGGTAGCTGGCAAGGGATAAACAAGTCGTCGAACTTGAATATTTTATGTTTAAGTACTTACTTTAAGGACACTTCACAAATAGTTCTTGACATAGATTTATAAGGCATAGATACCTAGTCCGTACACCCCCAGTGAAGCCATTTCAAGTGCGACGTCACGTCACACTCGTATCATCGTATTCGAA
Organism: Cydia fagiglandana; assembly: GCF_963556715.1. Taxonomy (NCBI): domain Eukaryota; kingdom Metazoa; phylum Arthropoda; class Insecta; order Lepidoptera; family Tortricidae; genus Cydia; species Cydia fagiglandana. The sequence continues at coordinate 12,180,234 of NC_085951.1, forward strand.
CATTTCGAACGGCCCTCGCAGTACTCAAAGTCAAATCGGTTTGTGTACACCTCCCGTTTAAAAATCAAAAACTAAAGGAAAGATGGTTGTTTGTACAGTGAATGGGTGTCATAACACATCATATAATAAAAACAAACCGCCTGATATTACATTTCACGCGTAATTATCGAGTTTAATGTGATATTTTTACATAATCGTAAATACAAAATTCCAAATTTTCGTCAGCCGCCATTTCTTCTAAATGTTGCCAGTGTAGTGAATATTTTTTCCTCCAAATGGGACATGACGTCTTCATTCTAAAATAAATACGCTCAATTGAATTTCATTGATTCATTATAGAAAATTATAATTAACTTAATTATTTAGGTAAAGTATTTAGTTTTTTTCTTATATTTATTTTATGTAATGTTCGTTTCAGTTTTCTGACTGATGCACTTCTGTCTGCGAGATGGAAGGAAAAAATTAGTCTAAATCGGAATGACGCAATAAGGAAATATTGGAAACGGACTAAACACGGTCGAATATTCTCTGTCCTATTTAAATTTATTCTTATTGTTTTATGCACATTTGTTAAATAAATAAAAATAGTAAAAACTTATCAGCTATTTATTTAATCCTCATTTCACAAAGTATAGAAATGCAATAAATCCCAAAATAAACAAAAGCTTTTGCTACAAAATCGAATCTACACACTTCCAAATTATTAATAACCAAGTGTGGATGTTGTTAAAATTCCCCTACTTTGAGAGAAGCAAATGAATACTGGCAACATATTTTATATATATGTGTGTGTTTGCTGAGCGTAAAACACGAGCGTTCCACGCACACATCGATCGTGTTTCGGCTTCAGTTTTGGCAGGTTAGCCGTATGGGGACTATCTGTCTATGCGTTATTAGTTTAAGGTTCTTGAGTGGATTTTCCAAAACCTTTGGCTAATAAGAGAAGACAGTTTTAATTCTGAGTAATCAAAATAGTAAGTATCTGCTAAAATTACCGCCATTTTTAAAACAGCAAGACGTCGATACTTGAAGAGCACTCTAAAATATTCTGAATAAAAGTACTTAAGAGAGGACTTCCGTGATCCGTTGGGTAAAGAGGGTGGGTAACTTCAAATAATCGAACCGAAATTAAGAATCGAACGTCCGTTACAGCAGGACGCCATTATTACAGCAGAAAACTATATATTTCGAAGCTGGAGTCCTTGTAGAGCCATTTAAAATAAAATTTGATGATAAATATATGTGATGTTTGGGTGGTTTTGATGCTCATGCCTTAGAAAAAGAATTGTAATATAAACTGTAGATACTTTTGTACAATGAAATGCGAAATACCATACCGTTGATAGTAATATTTTCTTCTAAATTAATTAATTACCAAGCCTAAACGCTTTTGAAAAGTCTGAGGTCAATTGGACTCGGACTGGTTCTACAGAGAAAGTGTTGCCAACTAGACGACAGTGCACTTTGCAACGGGACTTTCTGCGAGAGATCGTTTCCCATTCCCATGGCTCGAGTGCGAGACACGCGAATGATTGATCTATTTTATAATGAATCGGTAGGAAGAGAGATAGGAGGAGATAACGGCTATTAAATCGATAAGTCAATTTAAGATAAGAAAAACGCAATTTAACATAAATTAATATAATAAGAATCTGATATTAGAAATAGAATGTTGACTCCTAAAGGGGTGTTTCATAAGAACTCTTCAGAGAAAAGTATAATTCTGAAGATCAATTAGGGGTCATCCATTAATTACGTCACACCAATTTCTAGGTTATTTGACCCCTCCCCCCCCCCTTGTCACACTTGGTCACATTTGGCAAACCCCTCCCCCCCCTAGTGTGACGTCACATTGTTTCTACGAAATCGCCAAATCGAATTAAGTAAGTACCTAAGTATTATTAATATTTTATCAAAATATTTTTGACTATATAAATATTAGTAATTTTATAACCCTAAACTGCTTAGGAAAGAAAATTAAACGATTAAAAACTATTTTCGTTTTAAAAACTTGTTATTTAAATGTACAGCGAACTGAATAATTTAAATAAATTTTCGGTTACTGATGAAGTTAAAGTGACGTCACAAAGTTTGTGTCTCCCCCCTCCCCCATGTCACAATACTCACAATATGTCACATTTTCTTGACCCCCTCCCTCCCCCTAAACGTGTGGATGACCCCTTACGAATAAAACGATATTCCGTCTTACCAATCTAATCAACATCAATCAAATCAAAATAAATACGATAAAGTAATTCGCGACATACGACGACCTTGTTGATAAGAAGGATGGAACTTCCTCAAATATGTAATCGACGAGTTTAAAAAACCGGGCAAGTGCGAGTCGGACTCGCGCACGAAGGGTTCCGTACCATAATGCAAAAAAAAAAAGCAAAAAAAAGCAAAAAGAAAACGGTCACCCATCCAAGTACTGACCCCTCCCGACGTTGCTTAACTTTGGTCAAAAATCACGTTTGTTGTATGGGAGCCCCATTTAAATCTTTATTTTATTCTGTTTTTAGTATTTGTTGTTATAGCGGCAACAGAAATACATCATCTGTGAAAATTTCAACTGTCTAGCTATCACGGTTCGTGAGATACAGCCTGGTGACAGACGGACGGACGGACGGACGGACGGACAGCGAAGTCTTAGTAATAGGGTCCCGTTTTACCCTTTGGGTAAGGAACCCTAAAAAAACTATCAGCTGTAACTTTTCAATGTAGACTGAACTTACACAGGTGACTCATGCAAGCCTCACACGAAGTAAAGAACCAATAAGTTTTTGGCAAAAATTTCATTTTTGGTACAAGCTTTTATCGCTGACTGTACTTTTCTTACGACAAACTAGCTAACTAACACTCATCGAGACAATTCTTAAAACCCCTAACACAATTAGATTGAGTTGTTTCATCACAGAGTTCCTATTGCCACCTCCTGTCTCCATCATCAGATCTGCTCGATGGTACCATAATAATTACATTGTCATCCGATTTATACATGCATGCAAAATTAAAGCTCAATCGGAAACCGGGAAGTGGAGGGAACTGTCATGGCCTGAGGCCATACAATAAACAATAATCCCAATTAGTTTGTGCTCAAAATTGTCAAACGCGATTTCATGCTCAACGCTCTTGATAATAAGGCAGGCCACTCTACTTAACCTGCGCTATGTCACACCCAATTTACGATAGTCAATGTAATTGAGCAGAAATGTCAGCTAATCAAACTAAAAATAAATGAAGGTAGTAGCTATGTTTAGCACATTGCTATGTTTCTGTAGGTAATATTTTAAAATTTAGGTATTTATAGACGGTCAAGCAAATCTTGTCAGTAGAAAAAGGCGCGAAATTCAAATTTTCTATGAGACGATAACCCTTCGCGCCTACATTTTTCAAATTTGCCGCCTTTTTCTACTGACAAGATCTGCTTGACCAAGTATATTAGATAAGACATTTACAATCTGAAATTAGAGGCATTGAAAATCTGATGCTAAGGGGTCATCCATTAATTACGTCACACGAATTTCTAGGTTTTTTGACCCCACCCCCCCTCCTTGTCACACTTGGTCACATTTGGAAAACCCCTCCCCCCTAGTGTGACGTCACATTTTTTCTACGAAATCGCCAAATCAAATTAAGTAAGTACCGAAGTATTATTAATATTTTATCAAAATATTTTTGACGATATAAATATTAGTAATTTTATAACCCAAAACTGCTTAGGAAAGGAAATTAAACGAATAAAAACGATTATCGTTTTAAAAACTTGTTATTTGAATGTACAGCGAATAAAATAATTTAAATAAATTTTCGGTTACTGATGAAGTTAAAGTGACGTCACAAAGTTTGTGTCTCCCCCCTCCCCCATGTCACAATATGTCACATTTTCTTGACCCCCTCCCTCCCCCTAAACGTGTGATGTAATTAATGGATGACCCCTAAGGCAGTTTATATGTATATGCAAAAGTTAAAATAAATTATAGTAGTCATCAATTTCTGGCAACAAATTGTTGGTGTCATCCTCAATTTCAGTGTTAGCACATCGTTAAAGTATTTAAAATTTTATTAAAACTGTGCTAAAATCGATTAGGCTCCTTATTTTGTTCATGCATAATTTTGATATACAGTTTTATCAATATATTCTTAAAGTTTATATCAATTATATAATCTTTTATAAGTACCTATTGCCCGTTTTTTTTATTGTTCCCTTGTGGGCTGGTGGTACCACGTGAGTGGACGAATAAACTAATGGCTTTACGAGATATGTAACGACGACGAGTTGAATCGACGACGCTTCGTGATCTCTCGGTCAATAACAATCCAGGCACGAACTACATCCAAACGATGGGCGCGTTTACCTTTACCATCATGATTGGCACGCGACGCTCAGTCCGTCCTTTCTAGGTCGTGGCTGGTCGACCACCTTACTTCTATTGCTCTAAGTTCAGGGCTATATCTATTTTATATAGTCTGGTATTGAAACTGTATCAATCAATGCTTTAAGAGCAGTAATATTATTATTTTTTAGGTAATTTTTTATGTGAATACAAGAGGCAGTAAATATATTTGGGGTAAGTCAACGTGAAAACTAGGTAGGTATGGAATGAGGGCCAGAGAAAATCTGGGTTTATAAAAATGAAAAATGTTGCGCATTGGAGGGCGCCAAGTCCACTGGTCCCAGCCCATTATTCTCAATACCCTTATTGTCCATAAGTCTTCCATGTTCCAACTAAACCCCAATAATAGGAAAAATTGTCTGCTTATTCACTCAACTTACACTAAGTAAGTAGTAGCATTAATTAATATCTGCGCCAATTTTTTAGTTTTAGGTATCGATCACACCACTTTCTTACTGAGCTGTGGAAAAAAAGCCGCCATAACTAAATAGACAGATGATGATAATATTTTGAGTTCGCTTGCAAAGATTTGTTATGTATTGAACCACTGAGAGCACTGAGACACAGCATGGCCTGTATGTTTTAATACAATCTATTACGTTACAGTGTTGATTTCACGATTGACATCATCGACCGCATCGGGACATTCGGAATGCGTTCCCACTACTTACTTTAATAGTAGACAAGAAATTCTTTTGTAACTTTTACACCCGCGCCCCTTCGTAAAAAACATGGTTTCATTTCAGTTTTATTTCTAATTTCTCAACCAAACTAGCCACAGACTGGAACTCGAGGCGAGGAAGATCAAAACGGAGTTGGCGCCTTAGATTCATTTTGTCAAATGCACAACTGCATTGGAGAGGACAGGACTAAATGGCGGAAAAGAGGGGAGGCCTTTGCCCAGCAGTGGGACACTCTTAATATAGGCTAGTGAAAGTGTTTTGTTCATAAGTTTGGGTATTTTCTATTTAAAAATTACTTATCTGTGGTTTGAATACGGAATCGATATCCAGCTCATTTTATATTTTAAGTTTTCTCCATAGATTAATTGTATGAATATTTATGCTCGTTTCAAATATAGAATATATTAACCATAGACAACAGACCAGCTTCCATATCGGCAGCGGGCGACCTCCCGCGGCCATGGCTGGCCGTTCACCCTGTATCCGTGTCACTACTGCGTTTAAAAAAAAAAAACTATCAAATCAAAAAAGGAATTGCCATTTTGGACCCACTTGAGACGTATAAAGATCGAGATTGATTTTAAAATGACTGAAACTTAATGCGTAACGGTCGTAAAGCTTAGTTTGTTCTTTTTTCGAATGATCGCGGCCAATCAAAGTGGCATTCCTAGCGATTAGTTCCCATTGGTTGATTTTCGCGCGCTTTTACGTTTTGTTTACAAGGTTTAAAATAACCTGTTTTTATCTCTTGTTAACTTTTCATTCAACGTCGATCAATGTCCCTTGTGTGTGTGAAGGTTACACATTCGTATAACATATCGCGATCGCGTTATCTTGCTATTGTAAATGATTTAAATAATAACTCGATAAATGTCGACCTTGGGCGTGTCGAATTGTTATGAGTGCACGTTTCGTTTGTGTTACCGTTAGCGCACACCATAAGGCGTACAATTTCCATTGTTATTATTCAAATCTCAACTCTACATTTCACGTGCCTACTTAAATTGGGTACTTAAGGCTGGCGTCCACTAGACTCGCCGAGGCGAATCGAATCGAATCGCAATAATTCGCCTCCTATATTTTCTATGCAACTGCGTCCATTGACGAATAGCCGCGGCGCGCCGATTCGACTCTCCGCGCGTATTCCTCGTCAGGCGAATTTCTGCGGCTACGCGTTTCGACTCGACTCGGCGAGTGTAGTGGACGCCAGCCTTTACACTTACTATGGTATTTTGAATATGAAGTGCCTTAAGGCTTAGTATTTTTTATTATTATAATTACATTACAAACCGTATTATAATTTCAGTAGGTATGTAATAGTCTTACTACTTTGCCGCACACACTTGCATGTTTTGGACACCGTTACTCGAACGACTGGCAGAATAGGGAAGGAAACATCAAATTAGCGATTATTGTCTTTGGTCACGCACGCACACCCTTCATGCTATAATAGATCATGTGGGTTCCAGGCATTGTTTTGAAAAAAAAAAATACCTATCTATGCCCAATATGGCCCCTTTTAACAAAAAGAAGAATTCTGACCGAAAATGATCACCACACTCGGTTTGATATTCTGGATTTCGATTGATTTAAAGCTTTCTTATCTGGGCATTAAAAGAGGGGAGCCAAGATTACAATCGTACATCGACAAACGCCAAACGAAAAGAAAAAACGTATCAGAATGACAGATGCTACTAAAAATCACGTGACTAAAGTTGGTCAAGCAGATCTTGTCAGTAGAAAAAGGCGGCAAATTTGAAAAATGTAGGCTCGAAGGGATATCGTCTCATAGAAAATTTGAATTTCGCGCCTTTTTCTATTGACAAGATGTGCTTGACCATTTATATTTCTGTACATTATTTAAGTTTCGATTATTTGCCTTTTGCTATTAATAATTGTCATCTTGGCTAGCCCCTAAGTTCAAAACTACACGGTGAATTCAGATGGAGTTTTGATCAGTTAGTAGCTTCTGCCACAGAATAAATAATAGTACTAGGCACAGAAGACTGACTCTCTAACAAAACGCGTCTGTCACGATCAGCACAGATATGGCCGCTAGGTGGCGACAGCGCCACGCGCGGCTTATGGTAAACCCCAAAATTGGGGTCGAACGGATGTACTTTTAGCTAGGTACCTGTAGCAAAGCGACGAAATCGTAGAGTGAGTCACGCCTGCTTCTGCCTTTATAAAGCAACCAAGCAAATTTTAAAGTCAAGATATAAGTGCGACAAAAAAATTGTAGAAATTAAATAAAAAGGAATTAAAAAAAATCAGTACGAAATTGTTGCCATGTTAAGATTTTACGTCAAAAATATGACAGTTACGAAGGAAGTGGAGCCCTCAATAATCTTCTACAATCTGTTGTCGGATTATACCTGGGATCTGGAAATATAGAGACGAATAAGCTTGAGGATTGGAGTCAATATCTTGCTGATCAAAAGTCACAAGCCTCCTTCTTCTTCCTGGCGTTATCCCGGCATTTTGCCACGGCTCATGGGAGCCTGGGGTCCGCTTGACAACTAATCCCATGATTTGACGTAGGCACTAGTTTTTACGAAAGCGACTGCCATCTGACCTTCCAACCCAGAGGGGAAACTAGGCCTTATTAGGATTAGTCCGGTTTCCTCACGATGTTTTCCTTCACCGAAAAGCGACTGGCAAAGACTGGCGAGTCACAAGTCACAAGCCTCCAAGGCTGGAATATTCTCACAAGGCTAATTTCACAGCACCTACACACCAGCAATTGTACTTATTGTACGATACCCACACTACAGTGTGGTATACCTTTTACATCATTGTATGCAAATGCAATTTTTTGCATCACGTTATGGTAGTGGACGTATACGAGCTCCTTGCTCGGTTAGGTTGTATGCAGAGCGATGCTTATGGTATATATGTCGGCGACCGATCGTAAGATCAGGCATATCGCGAAATTCTTAGGCTACGCGGGGTTCCTATTTCTGGGGAGTTTGCTCTTCGGGCATCTGAAGCAACCTAACGAACATATCCTAACTACCTAAGTATATATTGGTTTAATGTGACTATCGTCAAAACATTACACAGGAACATTACGATCTGCCTGATCTTACGATCGGCCGCCGCCATATACATACATATAATCACGCTTATTTCCCGGAGGGGTAGACAAAGACCACGGATTTCCACTTGCTACGATCCTGACAAACAGTTATAAATATACCAAATACTTAGTTGATATGAGCAGCAATGGCGGCGCATCATAAATATTGACATTAAACTTCTTGGAAACTCGTTATTTTTACAATAATCCATAACCCCTTTTTGATGCCATTCGTCATTGAACCTGAGAACAAAGAACATTAAAACGCTATCTATGTTAGCAACAAATGAACAAAGCAATGAAAAGCCCCTAGGTGTGCCCTATTAGCATAGGACAGGGGAGCGTCCGTTGGGGGACTAGCTAATAGGGTTGCCAGCGAGACATCAATATCCTGATTTATAGATGGCCAAGCAAATCTTGTCAGTAGAAAAAGGCTCTAAATTCTAATTTTCTATGAGACGATATCCCTTCGCGCCTACATTTTTCAAATTTGCCGCCTTTTTCTACTGACAAGATCTGCTTGACCAACTATTCGTTATTTTTTCTTAAAAAAAACTGATAACCTCTTTTTTTGAAGTCGGTGAATGCCTTATATCTATGATTGACCATAGCCCTGGCTGATGGATATAAAATTTAGGTACTGTGAATAGTAGATATCTTAACTTATTCCCTGCTTTAGGACCAGAGATGCGAAAAATACTTTATAAAAAGTATTTAAATACAAAATACAAATACATACTTCCTTGATATAATATTTCAAATGCAAAATACAAAATAGCTTTTGAATTTGTATTTAAAATACAAAATACGAAATAGGTATTTTCAAAATACTTTTTCAAAATACAAATACTTTGCGATAAAAGGTACTCTGAATAATGAAACCTAGCCTGAATTAAAAAGTATTATTACTCAGAATTTCCGAGTTGAAAAGACTCTCTTTATCCATTGAAAACAGTGTGTCAATCAGTCCTCTATCTAAAGTGCAAATTTCTAGTTGTTTGCTCATATGAACCGGTAGGATGGATGAATGATGGTTTTTAACGGCCAATTTTAAAAACATTGATTTATATTTGAAATATTTTACTGCGAGTATAATGCCTCTCGTTAGTGTGATGAAAACGTCCCGCTTGTGTTTCACCAGGGCAGAAAAGTCTCGTGCCTTGAAACCCTCATGATTCCACCTTTTTAACCGCTCGCTATGCTTGTGGTCATGTGCGACGTTACTAAACAGATTCACCAGTTCCATGTTAAAAGAATGAGAGAGTTGCTAGGATTGTAACATCAGAAAGAGATTGTAACTAATACCTACATTATGTACTTACATAGGTACATACTATAAAGTATTTTGTATTTTGAAAATAGAAAATAGGTCCCAAAAAATATTTGAAATAAAATACAAAATAGTTTTCATCGAAAGGTATTTAAATACAAAATGCAAAATAGGTATTTTGCATTTTGTATTTGCATTTTAAATACAAGTATTTCAAATAAGTCACATCTCTGTTTAGGACATCTAGTACTTAAACCTAATTGGTTCCTACTTTATATACTCGTAGTTCATAAATACTGTCTTTAAACAGTCTGGAAAGTCGAAATAATTGCTTAAGGGGTCAAATAACAACTATGCCGCCTTGTAATGCAAAAATCTATTTATCAATCCATAAAGTGTGTCTTACAAAGTTTCTGTCTAATTCTTAAGACACTGCCGTATTCGAACTTCAAGATATTCACAAGAGACGACACGTACTAGATCCATTCTAGATACGTTATAGTTTAGCTATCAACTAGTTCTCTTTTGCAGCGCAATTCGGGCAACCAATATCACTTTTACGTTAGATAGAGTAAGATATCTATTAGATGTGAATTGGATCTCTAAGTCATATCCTGTGGAAATCGTTCAAGAGTATATCCAGAATCGCGCAAATGTCAAATTTGACAGGTTAGATCTTAAACATAAAATATAGTTAGGGGTCATCCATTAATTACGTCACACGAATTTCTAGGTTTTTTTACCCCTCCCCCCCTCCTTGTCACACTTGGTCACATTTGGCAAACCCCTCCCCCCCTAGTGTGACGTCACATTTTTTCTACGAAATTTCCAAATCGAATTAAGTAAGTACCTAAGTATTATTAACATTTTATCAAAATATTTTTGACGATACAAATATTAATAATTTTATAACCCAAAACTGCTTAGGAAAGAAAATTAAACGAATAAAAACGATTATCGTTTTAAAAACTTGTTATTTAAATAAATGTACAGCGAACAAAATAAATAAATTTTCGGTTACTGATGAAGTTAAAGTGACGTCACAAAGTTTGTGTCTCCCCCCTCCCCCATGTCACAATATGTCACATTTTCTTGACCCCCTCCCTCCCCCTAAACGTGTGATGTAATTAATGGATGACCCCTTATCGTATCTTGGTGATGTCTAAAAGATGTCTATTTCATAATCCGAATTGGGCCCACAGTAGGTAAATACTTTAGAATTTAGTTATAAATATTGCCTGACTGACAAATCCTGGTAGCGGAAGCAGTTATAAAGTTGACCCAAAAATTTTTTATTAAGCTATGAGCTTCATCACATATGTTCCTTGAGTAATTCTAAGCATTTCAAGCCTGGGAGCCAATAAGAAATGTGTGTCTACTCGGATTTGTAATGGATTCAAACTTTCAACCCCTTTTTAACCCTGTTAGGGGATGAATTTTACAAAACGCTGAAATTACTTTTCCTGTCTTTTAATAATATCCCCAAATACAAAGATTCAAGTCCCGCGTTCGAAAATTTTTTTGATATCCATACAAACTTTCAACTCCTTTTTCACCACCTTAGGGGATGAATTTTCAAAAACGCTGAAATTAGTTTTCTTGTATTTTAATAATATATCGTTTTACGAAGTTTCAAATTCCTAGCTTAAAATAAAACTTGAACCCCATACAAACTTTCATCCCCTTTTTAACCCCCTTAGGGGTTGAATTTCTCAAAATCGCTTCTTATCTCTTGTACACTTTATAAATGTAATCTAGTGTGCAAATTTCAACTTTCTATCTTTTGTAGTTTCGGCTCCGCGTAGCAAAAATCTCCAACCAAATTTTTCACCTTTTTACGTTTTTCTTGTAAAATTACTATGAAATTGAAAAAACAAATATCAGCAATGAATTCTACGTCTTTGGTTTATACGAAAATGATACCAAACTTGCCCTAGTACCCACCAGGATCAGAGTAGATTTTTTTTAAAGATGACGGATGGCGGCCGTCTTTGTACCCCACCCTCCCCCCCACTTCACGCTAGAAATGCTTAGAATTACTCAAATATCAGATGTGATGAAGCTCATAGCTTAATAAAAATTTTTTGGGTCATGTATGGCAGCGTTACATAACTGACTCCAGTATGGTGTTTGGTAACCCTATTGAAATTAACTTGACGCAGGAAGGGTAATTGAAATTTAAATGCATTTTGCGTTTCGATCGCTGCATTTCTTTTGCTCGTATGAAAACGATTGCGTTTGATAGATTTTTAACTCTATCGTCTACGAAATAAGGCATATTTTAAATCAATGAATATGAGTACCAATAGTTGAAGTTAACTAACTCATGTCGACTCTTTTTCTCAAAAGTGCATGCTCAGATATTTTTGATGGCTACGTTACAGGTAGCGCCTTGTCATGTTTTGGAATGGCAAATCCAGTCTGTCTCTGTAGGTATTGCGTCTTTTCGTTGTATGTGGTTGCTTGTATTCGTCTACCTAGTGGTAAATATGTGACCAGTACGGATATGATGGTTGTTCTTGTCTACGTGACAGCGTGATAAAACGGTGTCCGTCACTTTCTATCCCATGGTGTTAAAAAGTGACAGTTATTTTATCACGTGGATAAAGATGGATAAAGCCATCCATAATACGCCGGCAGTTCATCTATTTTGATCATTTCATGATATGCCATCTTAGAATTGATCACTTCATGATATGGTCATGTTAAATGGGGTTGGTTATTTCATGCATGATGTCGCCAACCGATCATTTCACGAATGATTGCCACATGATGAAATAATCAATTTTAAGATCTGGTCACGACATATACATACACGGTGTAACATGAGTAAACCGAATAATTTTAACAGCGTATTCCTGATCATATTTAGAGCCAAAAATGTCCTATAAACTTTTTTGAAATTCACCTAGTTTCAGAGATATTATTAATTTAAAAAAAAACTAGTTTTTATTGTTACATAGTGTAAAAGGCGTTTTTGATGGGACGTAGTCTAAATATCCTCATTGATAGATGTCAAAAAGTGACAAGTAACACTTTGCAAAAAGTAGGTTCTACGAAAAAACAATGGAAAAATCAATTTTAAGTAACAAGTTTACCAATAACATTTATTTTTTATGTACTTATACTTACTTACTTACTTACTTTGTTGGCGCGGTGACCCAAAATGAGTCTTGGCCTCCAACACAAGAGCACGCCACTTTGATCGGTCCAGAGCGGTATCCCGCCAGCTTTCGCCGACGCCGAGCTCACGGAGATCTGCCTCCACTCTATCTGCCCAACGGTATTTAGGACGACCAACAGGACGGCGCCCAGTTGGTCGACCCAGGTAGGCCCATTTGGCTGCCCGATCTTCACCCATCCTTTCGAGATGGCCAAGCCAGCGGAGACGATGCGCTTTGGTCTCACCTATTATGTTCGGCTCGGCTATCAGGTGTTCTATTTCGGCATTCTTTTGGATCCTCCAACTGCCATCGTCTCTTTTGACGGGTCCCAGAATCTTCCTTAACACCTTACGTTCTGTGACTAAAAGGCTGTTCTCCTCCTTGAGTGTTAGTGTCCAAGCCTCACACCCATACATCAGAATGGGGCGGATCACGGTCTTGTAGATCCGTAGCTTAGTACGTCTACTAAGAAACTTAGACACCAAAACCTTATGGAGCGCAGCACTGCAGCGTAAGGCGTTATGAGTTCGGATGTTGATTTCGTCCTCCCTTGTGTATGTATCCGTGACAGTGCACCCAAGGTATTTGAACTTGGACACTCCTTTGTAAGTGTTTTCACCCACAAGTAGGTTCTGTCTTTGGGTGCGACTGTCCCTGTACCGCTTCATGTGGAGGTATTCCGATTTATCATGGTTGATTCTGAGACCCACTTTTGCTGCTTCTTGTTCCAAGATACTTGCCGATATTTCTACCTCTTCACGGCTTTCCCCTAGCAAAGCTAGATCATCCGCGTACCCTATCAGTCTATGCCTTCCATTCAGTTCGACTCCAATGTCAAGCGTGAGTAGTTTTCGGACAACATGTTCCAGAACCAAATTGAAAAGCATAGGGGACAGGGCATCGCCTTGCTTCAGACCGGTACTCACCGTGAAAGCCGCCGTCAGCTCGTTACCAACTCTTACGCGCATTTGGCTTTTACTAGTGGCTACTTGGATCATATCTACAAGTTTCTTGGGAATATGGAACTTTCTCAAAATGGAATACAGGGCGCCTCGGTCAATGCTGTCGTATGCTTTTGTGAAATCCACAAATAACGAATGGATGCTCTGAGCGCACTCCCATTTTTTCTCCATGATTTGTTTGAGGAGGAAGATCTGGTCGATTGTGCTACGGTTCTTGCGGAACCCACACTGAAAATCGCTTAGGATTCTTTCCGCGTACGGTTCTAACCTTTTTAATAGCACATACGACAAAACTTTGTACGCCGTGGGAAGCAGAGCAATCCCTCGGTAATTTGAGCACTTCTTTCTACAGCCTTTTTTGTGCACGGGGCAGATGACACCTGTATTCCATTCCTGGGGCTGTCGTTCCAGCTCCCAGATTCTGAGAATTAGCTCATACAGCTTGGATTGGGCAGCCCCTCCGCCATACTTCCACACCTCGGAAGGCAACGCATCAATGCCTGGAGCTTTGTTGTTTTTTAGCCTAATGATAGCGCTGTGTACCTCTTCGAACGAAGGAGGTTCTACATGCAGGTCATTGTCGTCTGTTGCTAACGAGGCTTGCTCTTCTATAGGAGGACAATTTAGCAGACGTTCGAAGTAATCCCGCCACATACCTTCAATTTCCTCACGTGATGTTACTAGGTTCCCACTGTCATCAATGAGCATCTGTGTAGAGGGTTGGTAGCCCTTCCTGAAAGATCTCACCTCTTGGAAGAATTTTCGGGACTCTTGTGCTTTCATGAAAGCTTCCATACCTCTGACCAAGTTATCAAGATGTTGTCTTTTCTCTCTTTTGATTACCCGTTTCACCTCTTTCTGTAGCTGTTCATGGTTTATTTTCCATTGGCTATCCTGTTCGGCCAGTAGTTTGTAATGTCGCCTCTCTTCTGTTACTCTCTTACACTCCTCATTCCACCACTTCTTCCGTCTGCTCTTTGCCTTTCTCCCAAGTATTCTCAGTCCAACTTCTTATCCAACTTATACAATCAAAAAATTTAAAAAATAAAACAAAGAAAAAATTTTTTTTGCGATGTTGACCTAAACTTATATTACATTTTTTACTTCTTTTGACCCCAGAAATGCGTGGTTAAAATTATTCGGTTTCCTCATGTTACACCGTGTATAATTGTATATCTGATATATCTAATATCTTCTGTTTTAATGTCATCCAAATTTGTTTTAATCGTTATCTAATCGACCATGTGGAATAATCATCTGTAATTACCAACTGATAATCTATTTATAGATAAACTGTGTATCTAGTTACCGACATTACCGACGCTAATTCGAACCGCGAGCCGTGGACGCAAAAAAACTTACTCGACAACGAACGAACGAAACATGATATAAAAAGTGTTCAAGATGATGAAATTCAAATCGCTATTCCGTAGAGGACCAAGCCAAGGGAAGCAAGAACCCGCACTGAAAGGCGCTCCTTCTGTTTCAAGCCTCGATTCTAAGCATCATAAGGTTGCGCCAACGAGGGACAAGACTTTAAAGATCTTCGGGTCGAAAGAGAAGCTTCATAAGGCGCATAAGAAGAATTTAGGGAACAATAATGCCGTAGTGGAAGAGGGGGAGGGGGAGTTTGAAGATGCGCGGGGGCCGTATGATAGCGCTGAGGAGCTGTCGCGGGGGTCGCAGGAGTGCGTGAGCTTGCCGGTGATGCTGAATGCGGAGATGCCGGGCTTCCAGGAGGTGGAGCTGCGACCGAGATTGCCGTCTGAGGTATGCTTTATTACTATACATATAAAGGCCAAAAAAATTGTTTGTCTCCAATTTGTACCCTACGGAGTGTGGAGCTTCATCACGTTTTAGGTTTTTTCTCTTTTGCTTTCCCATACAAAGAATAATTTATTGATAATAATTGGGAACTGGGATACAATTTAACACTACGCATCGTGTGGCATTGTACGGCGTAATCCGGAAACCAATTTGAGCAAGTTAACTGTGGATTTCCATCAGAGAAGGGTCCTTTATACTTCATGTGCAATAAGAACGGTTCTATCAGAATGTCTGATAGAATTTCAGTTAATAATGAACATTATAGCACTTGAAGCATAGGAACCCTTCTATGATGGAAAGCCACAATTTATTAGATGGGGTCTAAATTAGCGCTATTATTGACTACGCCCATCAATTGATCCATTTACTTGACTGAATTTTTGCAACATATAATTCCTATAAATCTATACCTACTATTAGGCCTTTTGATAACAATAACGCGTTATTTCAATTTTTTAAATACAAAATTATTTATAAGTATATACTTTTTTATAACTACTTATATCTATTCTAACAGGCATCACTAGCGTCAGGCGCTCGAGAACTGGAAACGCTTCGTCGGGAACTGGAAGCAATTGTCATGGAACGCGCTCAACTCCAAGCAAGGGTCGAGGAGTTGGTCGAAAGATGCAGCGAGACAGAACGGCTACGCTCCCAGCTGGAAAGACTCAAGGTGAGACAACTATCCGAGTATACACAGGTATTGAACTAGAGGCAAGCGTCATGGAACGCGCTCAACTTCAGACAAGGGTCGAGGAGTTATTCGAAAGATGCAGCGAGACGGAACGGCTACGCTCCCAGCCGGAAAGGGTCAAGGTGAGACAAGTATCCGAGTATACACAGGTATTGAACTAAGAGGCAAGCGCCATGGAACGCGCTCAACTCCAAGCAGGAGTCGAGGAGTTGATCGAAAGAGCAAGCGAGACGGAACGGCTACGCTCCCAATTGGAAAGGCTGGTGAGAAATTCATCCAGAGAAGAAGATGCTGCAAGCCAATTGCTGCTGCGCTTAATTTCAAGTTTCTCAACAGAAGAACTCTAAGTGAGGACCTACGAATAGAGAGATGCGGCGAGACATCACTATACTGGTGGCATGGGTGTCACATGCAACCCTTTAAGGGCTGATTTAGAGGCGCGCGAACTCGCATGCGATTTTAGTTACATTGCAGACTGTTGGTTACGCCCAATTCAACCGACCGATCAAAACCCGCAATGTAATGAAACTCGTATGCAAGTTCTCGCATCGTCTAAATGAGCCCTAAAAATGTCATACCAACGCTCCAATAACTCCTTTTTAGGTGAACTGTCTCTTGAGAAAACCTTTGCATTTTGTAAGTTTCCTTCACTTTAGTTTACATCATTCAAAAGCTTAATTTCCTTCCCAGATGGCAGAAGCGGAGCGGGAAGCGGCGATGGAGCGTTTAGCGGACGAGAACGGTGCGTTGCGCGCGCGGCTGCGCGGCGTGGCGCACTCGCCGCTGTCAGACAGCGAGAAGAGACAGCTGCTGTTAGCGCCGGCGCCGAGGAGGATGCACTCATCGGCGCCTGCGTCTATTGCTCTCGCACACAACGTAAGTGGAAACCACAGACAAGACATCCTCCTGACTTAGCATAGTAGCGTTACCCCCTCTGCCACAAATATACGAGTCAAAGTGTCTTTGTGTGACGCCCGTGTTTGTACGGACCAATCACGGCACGGGACTCGCTCACCTCGTCCCCAGTATTTTTGGGAGCATCGGTTTCATGAAATAATTGCTCTAAACGAGAGCCGTCCGTCTAGAGGATTCCTAGATTATGGTAAAAACGAAGCATTCAACCAGGGTGCCATTTACAACCGTCAAGCCATGAGACGTTATCAGAACAAAATTTAGTTTCGTAGCTTACGTAGCATTCAAAATCAAATAGAAACGTTCGAAAGCGACGCTTTGGTGCAATGGTGTAAAGCCTTTAGCCATCAGAGGCCTGTATTTTGAATCACTGCTAGGGCATACCCAGCTACCTCAACATAAATAACTGATATTAGAGCTAAGCTATTACGAATTTGTGTACCTACACTTCACTCTTCCACGTGTATTGGTCTAAAAATATTTGTATTTTTTCTAGTCCCCTACTTTTATTTGTCATTTAAAGGATTGTGCACATATCTTATAGTTGTCAAGGCAAGTCTTTAGTCTATTCCCAAAAAAAGTATTTGTGCATACACGCAGTATCTTTTTGGCACTTTTAAGATACTTCGTGTAATCACCACTTAAAAAATATTGTATGAAATACATTGTTGCCAGCCTAATTTTAATTGTCATCTTTGACAGATGAGTGAACCATAGATATGTTTTTTTTTATTTCATTAATTCTTTTCCCGCCCGTACCCTTCAATCTTTGCTATTTCTTAAATTAAAAATATTCGTTAAATTTATAATTTTATTTCAAAGTAAGTGATTTGTCGTAGAAAAAGTATTGTATGCAACGTTGTTTAACTGAGTCAAAAAATACTCGTGGCGTCTTCATTAACAATTTTCGGCTTCCGGCCTCACTCTTACTACGGCTTACTCACGCGCCACTTGCCTTTTTTGACCTCTCTTAAACAACGGTTGCATAAAATACTATTTCAGCGCCTTAATTTTTGACAATCATAATTTCACTGTAAAACATTATTTTGCATTCCTTTAATAAACATCGGAATTCTAATGCAGAATAACATCCTTTACCGGCCGGAAGACAGGCTTCTTTGAATAATGACTTAAATACGCACAGTCGTATACATGACTTGACGGAGGGAGTTTTAATATAAACTGATTCTAGCAAAATGAAACTGACTACAATTTCAATGGTACTTTGATGGAACAACAAACAAAACAAGTGTAAAAAATATATATAATGTAGGCGTATCTGAATTTTACCCTAATACTGTCGTGATGTGTTTTTGATGAAATACCTTTATACGCCTTTTCCGCATTGTTGTCGTGTGCAGGATAGGAAGGGACAACTTGTTAACATTTGCCTGCTTTTTCTGTTCATCCCGTTTCCCAAAATGAAGTATGATGCAGTTTTCAGGCGGTAGTCAAAAGACCGTCAGCGTCAAAGAAGCTTAATAGAGCATTTAATAATTGGAGTCGCCTTTAAGAGTTTACCACTCTGCCAAAAATCTTGCACAATTGTGCAAACTTTTGTTCGGCACTCACTTTGTCAGTCACTGACATGACTTTTTGTACGTTACGTACAAATCATGTAGAAATAGCAATACATTTGACATCCCCTCCCCCGCAAATATCGGCAGACTGTTTCGTAAAGAAAATGACAGCGATGACATCTCCAATTAAAGTGTTTAAACTGTTTCCGTAGTGGCCCGTTTTGGTTTATTCAAAGGCAGCAGAAGTATGACTAAAGTGGACGTTTTGACTGCGTCGTGATGTGAGGATATTTTTGTTTCAGGGTGAGGGCGATAGCGGGGACGCGAGCACCCCCGAATGGGACAAACATTCTTCTTCATCGCTCAGCGAGGTGTCGGTCGCCTGCCTTCAAGATCGCATTCTGCAGATGGAAGAGCACCACTATAGGTATGTTCAACTAACCTAACCTTCTTAAGATCCCGAAACTTGAAATTTGATAAATAAATTTTAGCAATTCTATACCGATAAGGGCTAAACCCTTTCATTTAGTTATAAATTTTGTAAAAAATATGATGGAGTCTTCTGTATTGTACTTTTGCGACATTCCATGAACACCTCAAAACTACACTCGGCTCAAAGACTTTGAAGTCTTTTGAGTCCTGTGAAAACTTAGTCGTATTCTTCTCACTTAGACTTATAAGTTTCTAGTTCTTACAAAGTCTAGTTGGGCAGCATTCTGACAACCTGACTCACTATAAATCTTTCCATTTCAGTACAAGCGAAGAGCTCCAAGCGACACTAGCAGAACTAGCTGACTTACAGACACAGTTGGCCGACGCGCACGCCGACAACGAGCGGCTGGCCGACGAGAAGCAAGTGCTGCTCGAGTCGCTGTGTCGGCAGACCGAGAAGTTGGAGGACAGTCGCACTAAGGTACGAACGTACAAGACCCACTAGCCGAGCTAGCCGACCTACAGACACAGCTGGCCGACGACACGCCGACAACGAGTGGCTGGCCGACGAGAAGCAAGAGCTGCTCGAGTCGTTGTGTCGGCAGACCGAGATGTTGGAGGACAGTCGCACTAAGGTACGAACATACAAGACCCACTAGCCGAGCTAGCCGACCTGCAGACACAACTGGCCGACGACACGCCGACAACGAGCGGCTGGCCGACGACAAGCAACCGCTGCTCGAGTCGCTGTGTCGGCAGACCGAGAAGTTGGAGGACAGTCGCACTAAGGTATGGTGGTTTCGATCTCCTTGGTCGCTCTCTAAAACTTGATATTGTGGTATTTAGATTCACCAAATACGTACCGTAAGTTTAGTAGTGATTTTTAGTTTTTAGAATAGAATAGAATTAATAGAAATATTAATAGATAGATTAGAATTTATTCGTAAGCACAAACAATCGGAACAGTACATAGTATAAAAGAAAACACAAAATAAGATTAAAGTGCCACGAAATGGCCCCATCTCAGCATGTTGCTGGTGGCTTCCAGCGCTGATCTTCCGATGAGACCATCAAGTGAGAAGAATCACGGAAGGTTTTGACACAGGAACTAAGAAAATATTCGTCAGGTGACAAGCAAAAGTCACTAAGTACTATCAAAAATTTCAAGTAACAATGCACTTTATTACACTTGTAACAGGGATCCTATCGCATCGCATAATAATTGATTGTCATAATGTAATGTTACGCATAAATCTCTTTTCGCATATTTTTTCTCCAGCTGAAACAGAAAGTATTATCGAAAATATTTTCCATAGGTTGTGTAGAATAGGGTAGGTTTAGTTAGGTTTGTGTTATAATTTTTCAGAAATGTTAATATTTCCAGCACAATAGTTTTATGCGGAACATTACATTAGGACAATCAATTATTGTGCGACCCAATATGGTATGGACCCCTTGTAACACGGTTTATTGTCCAATAATTTCAATGGTGTTAGTTAGTGACTGTTACTTGTCACTCGCCACCTATATTAGATTAAGTGTCATATCCGGCGGTTCCGTGGCCGGATCCCTGACACTGAGGGGT
Organism: Cydia fagiglandana; assembly: GCF_963556715.1. Taxonomy (NCBI): domain Eukaryota; kingdom Metazoa; phylum Arthropoda; class Insecta; order Lepidoptera; family Tortricidae; genus Cydia; species Cydia fagiglandana. The sequence continues at coordinate 12,200,759 of NC_085951.1, forward strand.
TGCGACTTGCGACATGCATCGCAGCCATAATTTCTGGTTTTTTAGGTTTAATATTTATTTTTTCATAATATTTACCTTATGCTAGTTTTTAGCGATTTATCTATGGGACAATCGAAAGTACTAAGCATATTTCTTTTAATTTTATTTCATAATAAAAACATAATACATTATTAATTTGAAAACCTCTTTTTCTAGGTGGACACTCTTCAGGAAATGCTGCTTCGCGAAGGCGTGGAACCCGAGGCCCTGGTTTCTGGAGACACCGACCAGCAACTGCTGGCTGTTCTGAAGGTATCTCCAAGCTTAAAGTTTTGTCATACCCGCTCTTATTTATTATATATTTCAAATCAGTGACCCAACAAAATAATTTAATGCTAATATTGAAATGTTCTTGAACAATAAGGGTCGGTTGTAGACATGCGCGAAACAGTGCTTCGAAAAGTGATGCTATATCACATCACTTTTCCGAACACGTAATGGTACACTGAGATATCACATCACTCATCACTCGAAACATGACCCGAACGTGAAACAGCGCGCGGGCGCGCGCGAGATGGCCACATTACAGTTATCTCCTCAATTACGTAGCGCATCCACGGCACTCTAGTGATTCTATGGCGTCTCGGATATAATAAATAAATAAATAAACAGCCTATATACAGTATATACACAAATCAAATTTCTACACTCATATGCACTAATCCACAACTAAATTACGGGATAAACAAGTAATAAGTCGTACTTAGCGCCGCGAACCGCGAAAGTCAACCAAACATTTCACAACAATAATAAAAAACGGTTTTGTTTTCGTCAACTTCAAAATCTCAAACAAATTACTCGATTTAGCCGCGTCCTTCTCTTCTTATAAGAAAACATTTTAAACTCTACGCGGACGCATTAGAGTTTTAAATCTATTGCAGATGCAGAAAATCTTATTCGTAAGAATATTAGTGAAATTTGCGTCTACTTAAACGCACAGCGGCGATCGGCCGAGCGGACCGATCCGAATTATTCCGAAGATAGCCGAAAGCATCGCAGAGCGAGAGCGACCGAGCGCTGAGATCGAGTGCGAGTGAGATAACAAAGCAATCATGGCATGGCGAACAAACATGACACTATCACAAGTGGCATTACACATTACGCGCTCTGTGAGTAGACTTTAACTGACCATTCATATCGGCGCGTCAACCTAAGTGGAATTGAATCCATTTCGCGCGCTTCGGCCGGTCGTTGGCGTTCGCGTGGTCGCGCGCTCGGCGCTCGGCTCGCGTGATGCGTAATGTTTGAAGTAATGGTTGATTTCTCGGAGTGACGAGTAATGGCATATTACGTGTTCGAGAGATATCTCAATTGTGATATTACGAGCATTACTTACACATGTCTAGTCGGTTGCACCAAACTGTTCGTATCGTTAAAGAGTTCGCTAAATTGTTATGTATGGAAAGTTTCATAGTAAAGCGCCGGCTTAAGAAGACTAATTTTATAACAGGGAATATTAGGCAAAGCTCTGCGTAGGTGGCACCACTATCACATACAGTAAACAAACCTCATTGACATCATCAATGACACATCATGCGTCACTAGGTCAATCACATGGCCTACCGTGAGACACGACAATGGAAAGTTCGGTTTCTGCCTCTCTATCACTCTTGCTTATTCGATCGATAGAGAGGCAGATAAATAAATTTCGATTTTCGCGTTTCGCGGTAGGCCACCTTTAAACAAACCGCCTTGGTGCATCAATGTCATAGTGAAAACATGTCAAAAACTGTTTAAGGCGCAGTATGTATAAGTTACTCTATGGTTTACTAAACAAATTAGTACTGTACTCTGTTGGCAGAACATTTCAGTAATACTTACTATTATTTCCAGGTGTCCCAGGAAGAGCGTAGACTGCTAATAGCCAAACAAGAGCAGCTGGAAGCAGAGTTATCCGAAACGAAGACGTCCCTGGACGAGAAAACCAAAGAAAACGAAACGCTTGCTGAAAGAGTTAGGTAAGTCATTTATTACTGGCTTTGATTTACTTATTTTAGCCCATTATGCTGGAAGAGACTGTATCTAAAAATACATATATGCTTTGACTATACATACATACACACCTACATATAATCACGCCTATTTCCCGGAGGGGTAGGCAGAGACCACGGATTTCCACTTGCTACGATCCTGACATACCTCTTTCGCTTCCTTCACATTCATAACATACCTCACACACGCTCGCCGGTTTAGGGTGCTCTTGACCTGGCCTTTCTTCAGGATTTCCCCGATCTGATCAGAGAAAGTCCACCGAGGTCTACCTCTTCCAACTCCCACTTCCACTTCTCCCTTATACACTCTTTGTTAGCCTTCTTTCACTCATTCGTTCTACATGACTATAATTAACCATTAGTGGCCAATCTGTATCTGTCATGATGATATATCTGGGTCAAACAGATCACTGTGTTATGCCGTTCCTGTAGACATACACAAGAGTTAAGGGCTATAACGGTTAATTTTCTTATTTAACCCTTATCCACGTGAAAAGGTCCTCCTTTCCCACAGGAGAGAAAAATGTACAGTTCGCGCGAACACACTAGTTTTGTCTCTGAGATCTGTTTGACCCATATTTTATAAATTTACTGAGCCCCACAGTAACCTCTTGGATTGTATATTAACTCACATTATAGACGGGTCTAACGCGAATTATATTCAATTACCTTGATTTTACCGACGTTTCGACACAGGTTTCACTGGTCGTGGTCGCGGCTGACTGATGTCCCAGCAAAATGTCAAAACAGAGATTTGTGCATCTACCCGACGAAAAGTGTATGGAAAAGTTTGGGGTAGACATCACATTTTCAAACCACCCACCACACATAATGTTGTTGTGTCTCTTGGATTGTGTTGTGGACACTGGATCTGTGGACACTGGATATGTTTTATAATGGTACTCAATGTACACAATTTTCAAGGTCATTCAGATACATCCGAGATGAGTTAATGAGTTGTTTTCCTCCTATTTGTAGTTTAACTCAAAAACTGCGGCTAAAAACAGCTTCTCGGTCCCGGTCCGTTGACTTTTCTTCACCGTTGTACCAAAAGGAAAAAGTTACCAAAAAACTTTAGTGAGGATGACATTGAATGATGCTAGAATTCCTTACTATGTTTTGGGTCATGCAATACTTCGCTGCCCCAATATTACAGGGTTCTATGTTTCACTTTTAACGAACTGAAATTTGAACTTTGTTACAGTGACATTAAGTCGAATTTCAACCATCTTGAAATTGTAACATATAACCCTGTAATATTGGGGCAGGGACTTATGAGTACACGGAATAAGTAATGACATTAAAGGATATAAAAATAAATTATAATTAAATCAGTACGTACTCGTTTTAAATAAAAAAAGCAAGGTGATTATGTTATGATGTTATGTCGAATTGTCTACCTCAGCTTCGAGAGTTACTGAGCTACTTTTATTATCGATCCAACCTTGATATCGTAATACAATAAATTCTGATTCATCATCATTACAGTTTGGGGAATGTCGATGTTATGGAACAGTTGACTTATTTTTCTCGATTTCGGGTTTTACATCATAACATTTTACAGCCTGGCAAAAAAGAGTAGAAATTAAAAAGCGGCAACACTGTAGTGTCGTCCCGTTTTCTTAAGGGGCCCACTGATTAACAGTCCACCGGACGGTATCGGCCTGTCAGTTGTTCGGAACTGTCAAAATTTTGTTCTAACTGACAGGCCGATACCGTCCGGCGGACTGTTAATCAGTGGGGCCCCATATGTATAGATTGGTTTGAAAGGGACGACACTACAGTGTTACCAATTTTTAATTTCTACTCTTTTTTGTGAAGCTGTATCCATGACCAGTTCTCATATCACGGTATGGCTGTCCATGGCCATTGGCAATTAACACTGTTTACAAATATTTGCATGCTGGAGTACTGTTAATAGCTTACACAACCTTAGTGAATAGAATCAAGCGTTACTTTGCAGAAATCAATATTAATTAAAACCAAAATATTACTTTGCTAATCCACGTAAAAGATAACGTGCTAGTCAATCAGTGCTAACGCGTTGTACTTACTTGCGTATTTTTTTAAACATTAATTGCATGTAAAAAATACGCAAGTAAGTACGGGTTAGCACTGATTGACTAGCACGTTATCTTTTACGCGGATTAGCAAAGTAATATTTTGGTTTTAATTTACACAACCTTACTTACAGAACGTTAGAAAGCACAGTGGAACGTTGCGAGGCAGAACGATTACAGTGGGAGCACGAGGCGGGCGCGGCGCGCGAGCTGGCCGGCGCGAGGCAGATACAGCTCACGTCGCTCGGGGAACTGCTGGAGCAGGCTAAAGCTAAGGTCAGTCGGGGAACTGCTGGAGCAGGCTAAAGCTAAGGTCAGTCGGGGAACTGCTGGAGCAGGCTAAAGCTAAGGTCAGTCGGGGAACTGCTGGAGCAGGCTAAAGCTAAGGTCAGTCGGGGAACTGCTGGAGCAGGCTAAATCTAAGGTCAGGCTTACAGTTCCTTTGCTCTTCTTAATGTGAAATCGGGAAAGAAATGTTAACAGTGGCGGACTAGCCCTAAGGCCAGGGCAAATTGTGATAAAAAATTTGCTGATGGTAACAAAAAAACTCAAAATGTAGTCAATATGATAGGTGCTGAGAAAGGGGCGGCTATAGGGCCTGGGGATTAGGGCGGCAAAGACTGCACTGATTGTTAATAGTATTTATTTAACAAGGCTTTCAGTTAAGTTCTAACAGTGACACGTTTGAATGTCAAAGACGGTCACATACGCGAAAAATTACAGTTTTATGTAACACATTTCAATAAGGCTTATGGCACGTTACGTATAATAGGCGCGGTGGTTAAAGGGTTCATTTATTCAATTTAACATTCGAGAAACAATTTTGATTTTATAATTATAATTAATGGATACAGGGTGTCACGATATTTGTGTTTATAGCTTATTAAATGTAAATATGTTCTCAGTTGGCCGAGCGCGCCGGCGCGGCAGAAGGCTGCGCGGAGGCGGAGGCGGCGGCGGCGGCGGCGCGGCGCGAGGCGGACGCCGCGGCGGCGCGCGCGCACAAGCTGCACGAGCGCCTCGCGCACGCGCAGAGGCAACTAGATCGTGCGCACAGCGACGCTAGAAAACTGCACGACGACGCGCTGGTCAGTTCCCACATTGTTTCAAGTAATTTCAACCCTTTAATGACACACACAAAGTTTGAAGTGCCTACATACGGGCAGGATGAAACATGTCGTCGACGACTATAGGCTTTCCTCTATACAAATTCCGAACAAAAGCCTCCGAGGCCACAAAAAACTGCCAATCGCAAAAAAGAAACTCAAACATGAGCAATGTACTCACTGATGTATTAAGCATCGATCTCGGCCTATTTCAGAATGGCTCATAACTGGCAACTTTCCATCTATTTATTTGTCATTTCCATATATTTGTCTAAACTGCAAAACATAATTCAAGACCAAAAAAAGTAAGAAATGTTGCCACTTTTTTACTAATAATAATAATAATTTAGCCTATATACGTCCCACTGCTGGGCACAGGCCTCCTCTCAAGCACGAGAGGGTTTGGGCTATAGTCCCCACGCTAGCCCAATGCGGTTTGGGGACTTTTTTACTAGCGCGTCTTGTATTTATTTACAAATAAGTAAATAAAAGTACTTTTTTAAATAGTAGGAGTAAAATTACTAATGAATAAATTATCTTAGCGTGATTATTTATCAAAAGGAATTTACAATTTTACAAACAAATTATTGCAGTGGCAACATTGACTTACTTTTTTTGGTCTTGAATTACGTTTCGCAGCATAGTGCCCAGTTTGTCATGATAAGTTACTTATTTAACATAATCTTCACAACCATAATCAGGCCTCATTACAATTCCAGGTATCCCGCAATAATGCTAAGTCCACGATCTCAGAGCTGGAATTCCAGCTAGAACAGCTACGGCAGGAGAAAGCGGCGCTTCAAGCCGAGCTTCAGACTGCTCAGGACGCCACTGCTGAATTACAAATACAGGTGATTAATCCTTTGAACGCTTTGAAGTGCACGGCGCGTCATCGTGAACCCTGTGGGAATGCACGAAGGTTGATATTAGGCTGTAGTGGTGCGCGTCAGTTGACGTTTTAGCGGTTAAGGCGTCAAATATTACTAGCTTAGGGTGGTATTCCACTTGTCCAATTTCTTTGTCCAATGTGCATGGCGTCTCACTCTCTCAGTAGGCAAAACGTGAGCCGCAAATACACATTGGACCAAGATACTTTACAGGACAGATGGGATACCCTCCTTAGATCAACATCGACATTCAAGTACTCATAACTTGTGCCCCAGTGCTGGACGAAATAAGACCTCTTCAATCACTCAACGAGGTTTGATACATTCTCCCACAATTCGCTACGAAATCAGAGCAAGTCATTCCATCGTGTATTTGGGCATTGTCACTAAAAAGTGTACCATGTACTTTTTTTCGAATATCCATCAACTTGTAGGTTATTTCTATTCAGAATCACTAGGACTATATATAAAACCAAATGGGCCGGTCCGGTTGGAAAAAGGGCCGGTCCGGTTCGAAAAAGGAAAGTCGGACATCCACGACAAAGATGGGCGGATGATCTTGTTAAAGTAATCGGCAAAAGCTGGCTAACAGCAGCCCAGGACAGAACGAGGTGGAAGAATCTGGAGGAGGCCTATACCCTACAAGAGGGGTCCCTATAAATTAAGAAACGAAATAAAATAAACTAATATCGATGTAAATTATGTATTTGGGAAATAAAAAAGACTTTATTATTTATTTATTATTATATATTAAAAAAAATGAGTTCCATGTCAGTTTTGTAGCGCATTTTCACATACGTTGTGTATTGTCCGTTACAAAACTGACACCAAAATTTGTATGCAAAACTGGGAACACTTTTTGTCTTTGTCTCATTCAATAGTATTCGTGATTCTGAGTCTAAATAACCCAAAAGTTCATAGTTAAAAAAAAAAAGTAAATGGTACCTTTTTCTGAAACCACCACATTTAACATTTCAGTTATACACATACATACATACATCATTGGCTCAGTGACCCAAAGAGGATCTTGGCCTCTGACACAAGAGACCGCCATTCTGCCCTATTCTGCGCCACTTCACGCCAGTTGGGTATTTCTCTCACACGGGAAAAAGAAACCGTTACGAAACTGACACAGAGAAAAATACGATTCAAGTTATACACAGACGACAAATTTTAATCCTCAAACTTGAATACAGGTCCAAGTAGCGAGCGACGAGAAACTAGCGTTAATGAGCAGAGCGGGTGAAGCGTTGGCGCATGCGGCCGAAGTTGAGAGGCAGCTCACGGACGCCCGGGCACGGAACGCGCAGCTCGCGAGAGAAAGAGAAAGAGACGTAAGTAACCACGTGCCAGAAGTCGGTGGCGTCTGGATGCGTGTGCGTAGACGTCCACGAGCGCGTTGTAATGTATGCATATTTGTAAAAGATGCCACACAACCCGCGTCGCGTGTGCGTGCGATGCGTGTCACGAAAATTGTTATGAAAATTAATAAGTCACAAAGAACACATACATACACGCATAAGACTGTGGTCTAGGTTTTTACATTAATTTCTAAGAGAAACCGGCTGTGATGTAACTGGTCAGTGTCCTTAAATAAATACATCGTTAGTTAAAATCACAGTTTAAATTAATTTGTGCAAACTAAGTTGAAAGCCGGCAAAGTTTGCATTAAGGCGTGTTAGATCGATCATCCTTATCACAGAATAAATAATAGTACTAGGTACAGAAGACTCACTCTCTAACAAAACGGGTATGTTACGATTACGACAGATATGGCCGCTAGGTGGCGACAGCGCCACGCGCGGCTTGCTAGCCACCAAAATTGGTGTGCGACGGATGTACTTGTAGCTACTTGTTGCGACGCGACGAAATCGCGGAGTGAGCCACGTCTGCCCATATGCAATTTGATGGTGTTTAGCAAAAATGTGTCAACCCACATAAATTTTTCAATAAAATGTCAACTGTAAGCGTATTTTTTTGAGTTGATATCTTATTGCAAAATGAATGTGGGTTCACACATTATTGCGTATCAGAATTCAATTGTATGTTTTAATATCAGGAAGCCGAATGGAAGCAGATCCAATCGGACCTGCTGACTTCTTAACTATAATGACCAGTTTTAGCCTCCGAAGACCCAGAGTCATTTTTGCAGTTTTGAATTTGGAACCTTCTTCTATTTCATTACAGTTCGACATTCTATTTTAATTTGTTCTTTTTAAAGGAACTCGGGATTATTATTTGTGACGTCCCACTGGTAAAGGTACCTTATGGCGGTTGGTGCTTACGCTATTATTAACGCCTCTCCAATATTATTTCGGCGCTATGCGACGTAAGCGCCGGCCATCATTAGGTACCTTTTTCCGTACGTCACATATGTATTAACCCTTTATAAGGCATAACGGTGTCGGGAAATATGCAAGATTGAACTCTATCACTTTGAAATAAAGTTAAAATTCAAGTGGGAAATATATTCCCTCTGCCTTATAAAGGCTTAAGTCATTGGGTATTTTTAATATCAGGAAGCGGAATGGAAGCAGTTCCAGTCGGACCTGCTGATGACGGTGCGCGTGGCCAACGACTTCAAGACGGAGGCGCAGCGCGAGCTGGAGCGGCTCGTGTCCGACAACAAGGCCGCCCGCGACCGGATACGGGCGCTCGAGGACCAGATACATTCGCTCAAAGGTACGTTGTACAATCGCCATAATGGCTCCTCTACACGATGGGCCAGCGCCGGCCACTCCAAGGGACGCAGCCATGCGGTAGAATGGGATAGCATTATCACTTGCTCCCTTTAACGCATGAATGTGGAGTGGCCGGCACTGGCCCATCGTGTAGAGGAGCCATAAGAGCTATCCCACTCACGTGCAGTTTTTCGCGGGTGAGCGTTTCCCAAAAAAAATTGACATTTCATACATGAAAAAATGCGTCCTAAAATTTCCTTTCCAGATCGTCACGTTTTTGTATGTATGATTTTTAATTTGTATGAACGTGACGCAATGGAAAAATATTTTTTCATACAAAATGTTGGGACACATTTTTTCATGTATGAGGCTTGAATGTACAAATGATTCTGAGTAAAATAAGCCCAAGAAGTCAATATTTTGAAGACGTTAATTAAATGTACCTACATATTTTTTGGAAAACGCTCGGGCACGGTTTTTTGTAGGATCCCGTTTTAGTAATATAGGTGCTAATATAGTAACTTTCACACGAGGATTCTGTTTGCGGGATCCTGCATACATACTAAACTGCAAAAGGTAATTCAAGACCAAAACAAGTAAAAAATGTTGCCACTTTTTTACTAGCGCGTCTTGTATTTATGTACAAATAAGTAAATAAAAGTACTTTGTTAAATCGTAGGACTAAAATTACTAATAAATAAATTATCTTAGCGTGATTATTTATCAAAAGGAATTTACAATTTTACAAGCAAATTATTGCAGTGGCAACATTGTCTTATTTTTTTTGGTCTTGAATTACGTTTTGCAGTATACAGAAAACTGGATCCTGCAAAATACCGTACCCGCAAAAAATTGGACGCCAGTGGGAAACAGCTCTAAGATATAGTGTGGAGCGGCCTTACGCTGTCAAATTCGAAGCACGAATGTTTTCTTCGACTTGGACAATACATGTGACGTCCCACGGTAAAGGTACCTTATGGCGGTTGGCGCTTACGCTATTATTAACGCAGCTCCAATATTATTGCGGCGCTACGCGACGTAAGCGCCAGCCGCCATATAACGTACCTTTTGCCGTGGAACGTCACAAATAATTCTTGTAATACATAATTAATTGTAACTTTAGAAAATTAATTTTCATATAAAACATAGGTAGTTGTGTGAACAATGTAATTATATTTGTATAGTTTTCTTGTTTTTTCTTATTTGTTGGTTTATTATAGTTATAGATCTTAGTGCATGTTAAATGGTGTATTTAGGTAAGTTTAGAATGGGTTTTTTGTAATATTTACTTGTAAATAGGAAACAACACGACTTGCATGGTAGGGTTTAAACAATATAAAGGTCCATACATAAATAATAATATAATAAAAACATTAGCGAAATTAACTAACGTTGCTGTAGCTGTGATGATTTTCGGAAAATATTCTCGAATTTTATTTTTTAAATACCTATTTAAAAAAATTTGCTAATCATTAGAAAACAGATGATGACAGAAAATATTATTTTGGGTAGTCTCGTATTTTAGTTTAAGTACTCTAACTAAGCTACTAAAGCATTAACTACAAAATATTGAGGATCAAAGCATTTTATATATAAAAAATCTAAAATTATAAACGTATTTGTATTGTACCGTTAATATTGCTGTACAAAACGTTATCAAAAATTGTGCTCGGATGTTTTTGAGTACCTTTTTCGCTTCGGTATATTAAATACTGATAGTAATTGTTTGATGGACCTCACAGTTACAGCATAAGTACTAATTAAGTGTAAAGCTTGCGATGTAGTCGTCACAAACTAACCGACTTACATCATTACGTGTACTACATACCTAATCTATTTGTACATACAGGTGTTGACAGATCAGTCTCGATGGATAGCGTCATCTACTCAGATGACGACAAATCTAGCGAGTTCAGAGACTCCCAAAGCGATATATCTAACAAAGACATATTCAGTAATATCAGAACGAGGTATCTATCCAGAGTACATAGCGTGTCTGACTCTAGTTTGAAAGATACGAGCATAGTCAATCAGGCGTTCTATAAATCCAGTGTTCCCGAGGCAAAGAATGAAGGAATCAAAATTGAAATTGACAATGTTACGACAGATGAAACAAATGATGAAGATAAAGGATATATACACGAAAACGACACATTTAAAAATGCTGAAGATATAAAAGATAGAAAGCTAAAGAGGCAAGATGCTGTTGATGCGGCTGTTGATAAAATTAACAAGCAAGGCGCTATTGATATTGCTGCTGAAAAGGTAAAAAGGCAAGACGGGTTTGATAATGCAGATGAGCCAGAAATATTTGAAGAATTTATAGTTCCTATTGTTGCTAATGATAATCCCAAAGATAAGACCAAATCTGAATCCTTTGAAGTTAAACCTAGAGATGGTACTATTTTTAGTACAAACCTAAGAGGCGTTTATAATGGTAAACCAAAAGCTTACAGTCTAGATAATATACATAATCATGGCGCATTTAGAACATCATTAAAAGAGGCTACTAGTATAGAGTTTTTAGGTGCTAATAATTATAGTGAGACATCACTATTTACTGAAGGCTCTGATAGCGTGTTCCTTTCACCTCTCGAGAAAAACAATACATTTGTAAGTGATCACGTAGACCAAACACCGGAACCTAAAAAATTTAAGGTCTTAGATAAAACAGTAGATAAGGAAAGTAACAATAATATACCAGTCGTCAAAGCAGCATCTATTCTTCCTTTCCCATATCCTAATGATATAAAAACATCTCCAACCAATCCGTTTGTGCCATTTATTCAAGACGTTATCCCCAAAGTAACTGAAGTTAAAGAAAAGAATATCGCTAACAAATCAGATCCCATTTCAGATCCAAAAATAGTTCCTGAAGACCCTGTTGCAAAAGAGTTTAAGAAAGCTAATGATGACCTTAAATTGACGTTTCGCTCGGCGATTGAACGAATTATTAAAAATGGTAGAACAGCGAAAAGGCCTTCGAAGGATATAGACACAGATAAACATGTACAAATTATTGCCGCTGTTAGTAAGAATACAGGAAAAGCAGATAATCAGAGGTGTGACTCTCCAGAAATAGTTAAAATTGAGTTAAACAACAATACGCATGAAAAGGAAAGGGATTTTGATATGATAGATTCAAATGTGCAAAACACATCTGAACTTGTCGAAACAAAATGTTCTAAAAATAAAAACCCATTTATAGAAGTTACAAATGAGTCAGTCCCAAATAATTCTGAGCTTGTAGCAACAGTTGATGATAATATCAGTTACCATTTAAAAATAAACACTCTTAGTGATACTTCTTTTGAAAAAGCTCCAGACACTACTGTCGCTTGTAAAAGTAATCCTACTTTTGAAAATAAGCATCAAAGAATTAAAGGCTTCTTAACTCCGATAAAAATTGTCGACGGTAATATTAGTTTGCAAAGCAGTAATGCGTCATCCCCAATCGTCATAAGTCCAGTCTTAATACAACCAATCTTCTTTAGACCAAATGTCACGCCTGTAGAAGTTAAACAAGAAAGCAAAAAAGCAACAATTTATTTCGATGATACAGACCAAGTTCGGGCTAATGAGGAAAAGGCTCCTAAAAGTCCATTAAAGGGCGATGACAGTCAAAAGAAAAAGGGACTATATCAAAAGAATTCAAAGTCAAAATTGCCTTTTCTGTCTTGGAAAACGTTTGGATCAAATGAAAGCATATCAGACTCTAAATTATCCCCGACCAAAGTCAAACCTTCTGAAGTTAAAAGCGTCGCTAAGTTGCCGATAAAGCCAAATTTTCTTATTGACAATAAATATTATCAGCCAGTACAGAATGTTCCATTTCGCATCAATACTTCTCAGTCTCTGGCTTCAACTATTACTAGAGTAGAACCTAAGAGAACAGAGAATACCAATCCATTCTTACCACTGTCACATCGAAGACAGTCGTCCGAACTGTCAACAGAAAACTATTACGAGGAAATAGGAGAACCAACCACACCAATTATTGTTGAAAATAACGTTGCTGACGATGACAAAATCAACAAAAACCTTGCCAAAACCGAGCTAGCTAACATCCCAAGAGAAGACATATTAGTTGTACCAAGAAGACCTAAAAGACCTAAGAAAGAGAAGCGTGTCAATCCAAAAATAATACTTACACAAGAAAACGAGGAACTTACTGATATTCGTAAGGAGATGGCTCAAATAACCAAATCTGTAATATCGCTATCCCGATCACCAAGTGCAAAAGAATTGACTAAAAAACAGCCTATCAGTCCTATAAGTGAAATTGTTCATAACCTAGAAAAAGCCCCAGCGTCTGACGCTGCTAGAAAGCTATCTTTACAAGGTCAGAAAGCGCCCACAATTGAGCCTAACTTCGGTTCTTTGCCTCGCGAAAAAAAGATGTACCACTGGAAGACACTGGAGCATAAAAGACTGTCGCACCCGATCAGGTCTCTGAATGACCCGCTGCCGGCGCGCCCGCTACGTAAGTGCAGGCTTCACCGTCCAGTGTGATGTCAATAACTGGGTCTGATGTCCTTATTAGCGGAAAGTCCTTTAAATCAACAATTTTCGGGCTAGACGCTAAGCCAAAATAACATGTATTTTCTAGAACAATCCCGTAAGGCCCAGTGTTCTACCTATAGTACTAGTCTTAAGTGAATTACTTAAGTGAATTCAACCATTTTCAAAAGCGTTTATTTTAATTGTTTCGTTCTATTTTAAACTCAAAGTAATTAATTATTTTTATCCACTTCCAATATTTCGTATTATGGGCCACCCATAGATTTATAAGTCTGAGGGGCCACCATTGAAGCCTTCTAAGCTTTGTCTACCCTCCTAAAACCCCCACCATAAAAAATAGCAGTTGGATTTGAAATTCATAGTGAAAGAAATACAGTCGAATTTCTTTTGTTTTGAATACGAGCCAACTCTGTTCGAATTGAAAATGGTTTTTGAAAGTAAGTACTACGTGTAGGACCGTGGGCCTTACGAAGCTATGCCAATGCCAAAAGCTCTGTTGTGGCTTGCGGCTGATTTTACAAGCTTTTATTTAGTTTCACCTGACCGTTGTCTGTAATCAAATCTTGAAAGTTAAATTTGATCCACTTCCCGTTTTTCGATTGAGCTGAAATTTTGCATACATACGTAAGTCGGGTGACAATGCAATATTATGGTGCCATCGAGCTGATCTGATGATGGAGACCGGAGGTGGCCATAGGAACTCTGTGATAAATCAACGAAACCTAATTGTGTTTGGTGTTTTTAGAATTCTCTCCATGAGTGAGTATTAATTGCCTGTGGAAAGAAAAGTACAGTCAGCGATAAAAGCTTGTACCAAAAATGAAATCTTTGCCAAACACTTTTTTAAGATCTGGCCGCTAATAAGGACTATACATATTTCCAAACTGCCCATATACATTCCTCTGGTCAGTTTGAAATACCCTACCCGTAAATACTCGTATGTGAGAAGTAACGTCGAGTGTCGTGTTGTTTGAACTCATGCGGTGGAGGGTGGTGGCGGTTTGTGTGTAGTGTGTCGCAGGCTTTAGCTTTAAGGCCTGTGCACACCGGCTGCGTGTGCGTGACGTGCACGTGCGCGTGCGGCGTTGTAGTATACAGATCCTTATGAGAGATGGCACACAGCTAGCATGACGTGTGCGTGTGCGGCTCCAATATTTTAGCGCACGCTCACGCGCACGTCACGCACACGCAAGCCGGTGTGGCTCGGCTTTAACCTCTAGCCACCCAGAGACCTATAAAAAGGTCTCCTGTTCCGTTCTAATTTGAACTTTGTGTCGACTAAATAAGATTTCAATTTGCTTGGCAAGGTTTGACGGATGGGCGGCTAGAGGTTAAGTTGTTATATTTTTGCCCAAGACTGTCTCATTTCAAACAAGTACTAGCACACAAAAGAAAGGGATGAGTATAATTCTCCTGGTTCTTACTGACTGACTAGTTGTATTTGCTAGACTATAATTGATTTGTATTTTTCACGCCACTGTTCGGAAATGTGGCAATAGATGGTCTAAAACCAAGCTGGAAAGTAGGCAATAGCTGTAGCACCTGAACTACCACTACTACAATGTTTCATTGTTATCATCATCTGTCATTGGTGACAGTTCGCTACAGCAATGAGTATAATTTAAAACATAAAAAACAATAAAAGGTCTTTTTTTGCGCAACTTTTTCCTTCAAAAATAAAATTAGGTTATTAATAGAACCAATTTCTTGTTTAAAAAAAAAGAAATGTCAAAACCATTCACTTCATTTTTTTTAACAATTATCCATACAGTTCACGCTTAAGGCGTTTTTTACTTTTATAGCTGTTTGTGGTTTTTTTTAGCAAAAACGCTTCTAATTTTAGAGTCGGTTTGAAGCAAATAACAGAAAAACGCCTCTTAAAAGTGGTAAAAAAAGTAAAAAAGGCGGGATCTGAAAATACTTACTGAATTGGATAGTGTAAATTGTGTTTGACTAAAAAATATAAGAAACGCGCTCGCTATAAAAATGAGTTCTTCTAGTGAAGAAAATGATATTCTTACGCTGACGCCTACTGAAATTCAAGAGACAGTACAGGCAGTGGCTAGTAATTTGCTACCAGAGAAATCGCGGGCTAGTACTTATAGTTTTGCAAATGTTTTCTTATTTCCTCGCAGTAGTCGTGAAAAGCACTATGTAATGCCTCGGCCGGAAACGCTAAAGATGGACTCGTATTATTCGAGGGCCTCCACTAACGTGTCGGCCCTCGAACTCACTCGTCCATCTTTTGGCGGTTTTCCGTCCTCTCCTACAATGTACTATTATAACCCTGCATAGTGACGTGCTATTTTCACAATTCGCCCAAATGTTTAAAAACTGCAGGATCAGTTTTCTCTTCACTCCGTGTTCTTAAAGAAGATAAAGGTGGAAATCACCAGGCCCCAATTTCACATCGGTGACAGGTGCGAGAATTGTAAAACATCACTGTTGCTGACGTCACAGGCATCCATGGGCTACGTTTACCACTTACCATCGGGCGGGCCGAATTCCTGTTTGCCACTATCATTATTATTCAAAAAACCTTTATTATATTGGAAAAAACAGATATTTCTCTTGCGAAGTTTCTGACAATTGTCAAGATTTAGAAGAATTGTAGATAATTCTTGACAGGTAATGAGTTATATTATGTCGGAATTTTGTGACAATTGTAGTGTTTCTTGTGACAATTATTGTCATAAACTCAGCCAGAGAAATATCTGTTTTTTTCCGATATAATAAGGTTTTTTTTAATAATACAATGATGGTGGCAAACGGGAATTCGGCCCATCCGATAGTAAGCGGTAAACGTAGCCCATGGATGCCTGTGACGTTAGTAGCAGTGATATTTTACAATTGTCGCACCTGTCACCGTGGTGAAATTGGGGCCAGTGCTCAATGCCGTGTTATCAATTCATTTGTGAATAAAATTATAGATAGTCTGTATCTTTAGGTATTAAAATAAAAGTAACCCTCAAATGGCTCCTTAAGCCAGTTGAGGGTAGATGAAAACATTACACGATCAAATAATGTTAGGTCGTTCAGTGACAGATCCAGGCAGTATGGTATTTGGTCGGTTAACCAATAAATGTTATAACTACCCGAAAATGTACAAATTATTTGTTTATTTTTATTTAAATACCTAAAGATACACTACTTATAGTTGAATTTAAAGCAGCTATGCGGCTGGGTACCCCTTAAAGTAATTAAGATCACATTAGCAATTTAGCACAGAATAGTTTAAGTTCGTTTGTATCGCTTAGCTAAGCACTGTTGATCCAGGCTTATATTTGGTGGCAGTAACTGTTGTTTTACACACACAATAATAAAATGCACTTTAGCATTGTACTTTTCTTTTCAGCGTCTTAAGATTTTCTTTAGTTTAGTAAGTTCTAAAGAAAAATGAAAAATTATGCAACAAGTCATATTTCCGTGTTTTTTCGTTATATCTGAATTAATGTTTTGTTTTAACAATGACATTACTAATAAAAAAGAATCGTCCACATACAAAAAGTTCGGCCGAATAGGTACTGTATTTGCCGTTTAGTGCGTATTTGGAAATAGGAATTCAGAGGCTTTATACTGTGAAATCCTTAAGGTGTCTTAGGTATGCCGAGGCGTTCTTAGCATTTCTGAAAACCTTGGCATGTCTGAGAACGCCTGGGTAATATGCCAAAGGCTCCTTTACCGTGCCATGCCGATAGTGATGGGCGCCGGGCAGAGGCGTAGCTAGAGGATATGGCGCCAGGGGCAGGCACCAAATTTGCGCCCCCCCCCCCCCCACACAAACGAAATGAACTACAAAAGGGTTACTTTTTTTTAACTAAAATTTACTTTTAATTTAGACAATACAGTGTATATGTGTTTTTTTAATACATCGGCAGGCGTGGCTCACTCCGCGATGTTGTCGCTTTGCTACAGGCAGTTAAAAGTCCATCCGTTCGACCCCAATTTTGGGGTTTGCCATAAGCCGCGCGTGGCGCTGTCGCCACCTAGCGGCCATATCTGCGCTGATCGTGACAGACGCGTTTTGTTAGAGAGTGAGTCTTCTGTACCTAGTACTATTATTTATTCTGTGACATCGGTGGGTAACATGTTTACGACCCACCTGATGGTAAGTGGTCACCGCATCATATGGACGTCTACACTCCAAAAGAGTTACAAGCGCGTTGCCGACCATTTTAAAACTTATGCACTTTTTTGGAGATCTCCATACTGTAGCCTCTCGAGAAAAAGGAACTTAATCAATTTATTGTGGAATGAGCTCCCTTTTTTCGACAAATTTCCTCCCGACCACTGTGGAAGGAATTCCTCTTAAACCGCACAGTACGCGACCATTTAGGTTCTAGGCCTCTAGGGTGTGAGAATAAACACTCTGCCTATCCTAATACGGCGAGCGGTGCAGTGATGGCAAGCTGTCACCGTTGGCAACTAGGCAGCATGTCAAACAATTCTTCAGACAACAGCTCATTGTACTTACCTACGAGCGGTAGAGAACATCCTGTATACAGGGTGGCTAAAAAATAACTGTATTCCCGTTGCCAGGGAGGTTCTGGGATTATAATGAGCAACTTTTACTATGGGACCAACCCCTCAGTCGCGAAAAAAAAATTTGGCTGGTTCATACATTTTGGTTGGTCCATTTTCTATGGGAGGGTAAACTTTTTTTTTGAGATTTCGGGGTTGGTCTCGTAGTAAAAGTTGCTCAGTATAATCCCAAAACCTCCCTGGCAACGGGAATGTAGTTATTTTTAACCAGCCTATATAGGAATCCCCGTACCTACTGTCGTCCGATAGACAACATGTCACAGATATGCAGCAGCAGCTATTGGAGTAGGTTCCGTCTACTACGGCTCATATATATGCGCCTGCCGGACAAAGGGCTAGGGATCCATTTGCATAGGTAGTCTCTTGGACTGTCCATAAAATGGTAACTTCCCGACAGGAGACCCCTGAGGGAAAAGACGCGCTAACACGGAACACAGCTCTGAACTCTCTGAAGCACTCGGCCCGCTCGCCTTATAAAATGAAAGCATAGCAACTCCTACCGAATATCCCTCTGCTTGATAGAAGTTTCTGGCATAGAGTATTCGCACTGAAGGATGGTGGGCGGTAGGGCGCTACCGTCGTCTTTTAAGGTCGAGTTCTAGGCAAAAAAGAGTACCTAAAAGATCGGCTTTCTCTTTGCTTTTCTGAGCTGTGGGCCAGATTACCAGGATGAGAGGTAGTCTTTTGCCCATTTTGGCGCCCCCCCCTTGGACGGCGCCCGGGGCACTTGCCCCCTCCAACCCCCCCCTAGTTACGCCTCTGGCGCCGGGCCTTAGTCTAAGAATATTTAGGGACAATTATGGAATGAATATTTGGCAGAAAGTATAATTCGGGTAGAATGGCGACGTGTCGTTAAACGAGTCGCTCAAAAGTTTACATAATAGCCACGACCACTCTGTCAAGAGTGTAACGAAGAAGAAGATAATTCTAGTGTGCGCTGAACCTAAATACTATCGTCTGAAGATAGAGGCCGAACCTAAATACTATGGTCGGAAAAATTACCTCATCATTCCTAAACCTTATTCCAACTGGATAAGGTTTACAATAGTGAGCTGTGTAGCTGTTACAGCTGGTGATGGTGTAGTTACTAGTATATTTGTGCAGCGATGCCGCCCAGAACCGAGGAGCCTCCGCCTCCCCCGCCGCTGCTGACCAGCGCTTCGCTGCAGGACATCATGGCGACCGCCGCGTCACACCGGCGGACCAAAGGTAAACATTTCCACAATTATTTTTGGACATTTTTGACCTTTTTTTTTAACTACTTTTTATATTTCAATCCGATTTATTAAATATAACTTGTGTTTAAAATAACTTCTATCATCGTTTTTTCTAATACCTAATTATCTGGTGCTTTATTTCATGCATGGTGTAAAATAATTTTCACCACACCAGCTCGGAAAGGCTTACTTTGCACTTCAGAAACTGATAGCAAAGTTGCATTTTATTCACATGTGAGGCAAAGTAATCAAATGCAAATTTTAAGTTGTTTACTTAAGTTTGCTGGTAGAATTGACTTTTAAATGATGATTTTGGATGATAAATATTTAATAACATTCATTTGGATTTGATTTGGTTTAATTTTGTGTGATATTTTACATTTAATATTTGCTTCGGGTTGGTGTGGTGAAAAATTTTGTGTTTTACTCGGGGGCAAATTTTGTTTAACCCTCGTGCTTTGAAACCCTCGCAACGCTCAAGATTCCATTTTTCGAACCACTCGCTACGCTCGTGGTTTAATTTTGGAATCTTTCGCTTGCTCGGGTATCAATTTGAGCACGATCGAGCGGTTAAACAACAACTTTGCCCCCTTGTAAAACAAATAACTGTTAAATACAGTATAATACCCTTTGCAAAACAGAGATCCGACCACGTTTTCCTAGAAAGAAGCCTTTAAACGGCTTACTCTTTCCCTGATAAACCAACGAACCTGCTTTTACATTGAACATTCTTTTTATTTTCGTGTCGAGGTTACTTTTTCATACAATGCATTCATTTCTCGTTTTTTCGCTTTCAACTTCTATGTTGCCTTATTGATAGGTTTTTTGATGGCTTAGAAATTAGAAATACCCAATTATTCGCTATGCAAAAGTTACAAAACAGTTAAAAAGTGAAATGAAAAGATTTCGAAGAAAAACGTCTTTGCCAAAGCTTTCGAAAGGGTCTCGTGCTGGATGTCATTAGTTAAATTCACCATAATCATTTGTATGAATTGTTTCAGGCGTGTCTCGCCAAGACTCCCGGCTTTCGGTGAAGTCGCTCATCGAGAGCATAGAGAACGCGGCTAAAGCGGCCAAGCAGTCGCCAGCCACAACCCCGGTTACTGAGTGGCCTACGGTAAGTTCCTATTAAACTCCCAATGGTGTAGAAGTACAGTCGCCATCAGATATATCGGAGCGGCTAAGGCGCTCATAAATATCTGAACACGCCTCTATTGTAAAGGCGTTAGAGTGCGTGTGCAGATATTGTGAACACCTTCGCCGCTCCGATATATCTGATGGCGACTGTACAGTGGCGAAGCTAGGCGTAGGCGAAGTGGGCCGTCGCCCACGGCCTCGCGCCCCAAGGGGGGCTTCGCGCGAGGCCCCTTCGGGCACAGTGAAATAAAAGTGCCTCGCAGATGTGATTACGCCCATGGCTGGGTTAGTTTACGCTACGCTACTGTAAAAGTAGACGCAAAAGAAACAGGCGGCCTAGCCAAGGTGACAATCGCTATCGTTTCGCCATCGAATCGCTTTGTGTCTCTCTATCACTTTTCCATATTGGTGTGACAGTGACAGTTGCGTTTCTATCGCTACGGAGCGTAAGCGATTGGCACGTTGGTTACGGGGCCTGACTTCACACGAACAGTTTACGTCATCATTTAAAAAATTTACAAGAAAACTTACATGATTTACAAGAAGACATTAAAAGAAACGTAAACCATATCAGGCGTGGCTCACTCCGCAATTTCGTTGCATTGCAAGAGGTAACTAAGAGTACATCCGTTCCACACCAATTTTGGTGGCTAGCCATAAGTCGCGCGTGGCGCTGTCGCCACCTAGCGGCCCTATCTGTCCTGATCATACCCCGGCCGGCGAGAGCAAAAATGCGTTGACAGCTTAATAGTGCGAGGACACACACTTTGGTCGATGTCGATAAAAACAACACGATGTACTGGACCACCGTTATGATATGCAGAAGTATTAATTATTGTTGTAAACAAAATTAAAACCAAGTGTTTGTATTTATTCAGTATTTTATGTAATTTTCGTAATATACAATTAGCATTTTTTCTAAATTTTCTGATTTTAAACTCCTTCGCCTTGCCGATAAAATCCATTTCATCCAACTAAAGGACCGTTCTAAATCTACTGTAGTAATCGGAGCAAAACGAAATAATTCATAGTGATTATGAATTTGTTCTGTATTAGGTAGTTCCACTTCTCTGCCAGATATCAATTTATTTAAATTGTTTAAAGTTAAAATGCCAACTTTCTTCTTCAACACATTCTGATACTTATTGTGAATAACTTTATAATAATAATAATTTTATGTTGATAGAAAATTGTTTTAGGGTTATTCTTAGAAACGCGTGGAGGTATCAAGTTGAAATAAATAACAAATACTAATGGCTCAGTTTAAAAAAAAATTGTGCTTAATTAAAAGTCGACTATTCTATCGACATCCATATGTCGATAGAATAGTCGATATTTAATTAAGCACTAGGAGCAGACGCATTTTTGCTCTCGCCGGCCGGGGTATGGTCCTGATCGTAACAGGCGCATTGTGTTAGAGAATAAGGGCTAGTTGCACCAACTACATTTGACAGACTGATCAACGTCAGCCGGTGCGCCCCGGCGCATTACTATGAAACTTTTCATACATAAAAATTTTGCGAACTCTTTGACGATACGAACAGTTTGGTGCAACCGACCCTTATGACCGGTTGCACCAACCACATTTAACAGACTGATTAACGTCAAACAGCAGGGAAGTATGAAATTTCCCATATAAAAAGAATTAGCGAACGCTTTAACGGTTACAGACAATTTGGTGCAACCGACCCTAAGTTGTATCGTTAAAGTGTTCGTATCGTTAAAGTGTTCGCTAAATTTTTATGTATGGAAAGTTTCATAGTAAAGCACCGGGGCGCGCCGGCTGACGTTGATCAGTCTGTCAAATGTGGTTGGTGCAACTGGCCCTTAGTCTTCTATACCTAGTACTATTATTTATTCTGTGACCAAATTGATTTCGTGAGGCCAGGTCCCCCCACCGCCGGCAGCAGCGCCCGCGCCCCCGGCCCAGAACGGGCTCCCGGAGCCGGCGCCCGCCCCCGCCGCCGCCCCCGGCCTCGGCTACGCCAAGCCCCCCGCGCCGCGCGCCGCCCGCGTCTCGCCCGTCTCCACCGGTAAGTGCCCCCGCCCCCGCCCCCGGCCCCGGCCTCGGCTACGCCAAGCCCCCCGCGCCGCGCGCCGCCCGCGTCTCGCCCGTCTCCACCGGTAAGTGCCCCCGCCCCCGCCCCCGGCCCCGGCCTCGGCTACGCCAAGCCCCCCGCGCCGCGCGCCGCCCGCGTCTCGCCCGTCTCCACCGGTAAGTGCCCCTGCGTGCTCATAGGCCTGCTGGCCTCCATAGCCAAACTATTCATTGTAATGTAAGTATGGCTGGTAATCCGACTTTGTCAGTAGAAAGGCGCGAAATCAATGGAGTAACACTCTCGACTTCGGTCAAACTCGGCTCCGCTCGGCTCGGCATTGCTCCGAGCGATTATTAGAGTTGACACAACTTGTCGTCCCTTTGCGTGCACGACCACGGATAAGTTAATTACTTGAATTTTGACAACCCTAAATAGTCGAAAGGGATAGTGATATAAGTTAGAAAGGGATATCATGATTCGACCCTGAATCACTGTCAAGCTTCTGTTTCGTAGAAAGTGTCTTTTTGTACGTACGGTAGTACTATTAGGCTCACTTGCACCATTCCACTAACCCGAGGTTAACCGGTTACACCTGGTGTTGCCATGGTTACCCATACAATTTGACACTAGGTCAAATTAGCGGCGTTTAACCGCTTAACGCCGGGTTAATGGGATGGTGCAAGTGGGCCTTACTTATTCATTCTGTAATGAAATTTAAAATTTGTGTGGGACATAGATAGTTCGCACCTACGTTTTTTAAATTTGGCGCCTTATTCTACTGGCAAAGCTGGCTTGCCAAAGTATATTAACCTCTTTATTCACAAACGCGCTCTAAAGCCTCAATTAGTTAATTTATGTTTTATCCCTTTCTTACAAATATACAAATCAAGTTGACAGATTAAGACAAATGATTATTAGCGAATTTATGAATAGGGGGGTAAATGTGTAAAATCTAAGAGATATTCGTGCTTCGAATTTGATGACAAATGTGGATGGCGCTGAACGGATCCGTATCATTCGTCGATATCTATCGATATCGACGAATGATACGATATATCTCGTCATTATGCCGTAACCCTAGTTGCCAAATATTGATGGCAAAACAATTCAACTAACACAAAATATATGGCGCAATACAACACCATTTTCAACTGTGAAACTCGGGGCATGATTTTCCGTAGAATTTACACATTTTATACAATGAATGATTCTTTGCTAATAACAACAAAAATATGTAGTAACTCAAAAATTATAAATATGTACAGTTTTTGGTCCCAAATGTCAATTATACGGGATAGATTGCCAAAAACTAGGCACCCACAAAAATTTTTCAATTTAGTGATCTCCGTGAACGAAATTGGTGGCAAATGAGGGGAAAAAGTAACTGAAAAAGATTACTCTAGTGACCAGTTACTGGCAATTTATTTCCTATGTGCATCCATAATAAATGTATCTATAGGTGAATAACTACGTCTAATATTATTTTTTATATTATTTTAAATGTCCTCCCCCCGTCGCATGACGTATTCTGCTTTTTATTCTTACAGCATGGAGGAATGAGAGAGGCGCTTAATGCCAACCTTGCCATCTCTTTCTAACTTGTGTGTGTTCGCAACTATTTATTAACTTTTAACGCATGCGCATTTATTCAAATATCTGTGTTTAATATATAAAAATGGTGCTCGATAATACGTAAAATAAAAGCTTAATTATTTTATTCAACGTTGCATTTTTAACCGTCATTCCTTTGTTTTTTATAAAGTACTAATTAAATTTAATATATTATAGTTCCAAAGCTAACAAAAGCATGGCTTATAAAAAAGATGCTGAGTTAAGTTAAACTGTTTTTATACTCCATTTATTAAAATGACACCTCGATTGGCCAACCTACTAAAGCAAGGACGCTCAGCACGTAAAATTTCGTACATTGACCCGCCATTTGCCATCTCTCGCACGCACATAATTATTGCTGTCCCTCTCGTACAGTGGCATTGATCGCTGGCATCATAAGCGGAATAGCAATAAAACACGTGTGCGATATATAGTTCGTTTTTTTTAGCATTAGAAAGAACTTCAAAGAAGGTAAGCGATCTTGGCATGTCTTTTAATTGAAAAACGCTTTTTAAAAATCAATAACTATTACTTATGAAAGCAGGAGAATATAAATTATCGTATTAGATTCATAATTGTTACGTATTTGTCGTAACTTATTTTTAAAATGTGTTTTTCAATTAAAGGACACATCAAGATTGTTTACCTAATTTCTAATGCTAAAAAAAAACGAAGTATAGATAGGAAATGGTAGGTCGATATACGAAAGCTTAGCGTCATTACTTTACCCAATCTGTCAGGATCGCCATGTGATGTGGGGCGTTAATGGGACAACCGATAGACTCAGGCTCATAATACCGTAAACTCAGGTATCTATAGTCCTATAATACAGCTATGGTCCAGTTATTACGTGCCTTTTTGATACTCGGTGCATTTATTTTGCAGCTTAGGTATACTAATACCAAAGAGAATAGATAGTATAGAGGGCTATTGCCAAAGTAAATTTTGTAATCGCGGTACATTTACTGCCATCTATCGACACACGATTAAAACTTAAAATAAAATTGAAAATGTATAAATTAATCAAAACATGTTTACGGATAAATGATTTTTAATTTTTATTGTTCCATACTGACCCATGTTCTTTCACTGATATGTGTTAAAATTTTTAAATATCAAACGGTGTCGTCAACGCCATCTAGCCGAGAATAGGCCAAAGGTCGAGCCATATATAGCACCATTCGAGAATGACTTTTTCTTGATTTCCGAGGCACGTTTTTAGGGTTCCGTACCCAAAGGGTAAAACGGGACCCTATTACTAAGCCTTCGCTGTCCGTCCGTCCGTCCGTCCGTCCGTCCGTCCGTCTGTCACCAGGCTGTATCTCACGAACCGTGATAGCTAGACAGTTGAAATTTTCACAGATGATGTATTTCTGTTGCCGCTATAACAACAAATACTAAAAACAGAATAAAATAAAGATTTAAATGGGGCTCCCATACAACAAACGTGATTTTTGACCAAAGTTAAGCAACGTCGGGAGGGGTCAGTACTTGGATGGGTGACCGTTTTCTTTTTGCTTTTTTTTTTTTGCATTATGGTACGGAACCCTTCGTGCGCGAGTCCGACTCGCACTTGCCCGGTTTTTTTCTTAGACTTTATTTATCTTATACGGAGTTATATCTCTAACTAACTAAAGCTTTTTCTATACTCAATATAATTTGAAAAATATTTATACGTATTGTACTAGAACTTGAATTTGGACCATAGTTGTAAGTTTTGGACTAAAGTTACCTGAATTTACGGTACGATACAAGGTTTTGTACTGAAATGATTGGACTGCGCAGATTGGGTGATAAGATTCTAATCGAAATGTCAGTTTGAATTTGAATTCTGGGATATAAAAGGAGAGAATATTTTTTTGGGTATTTGTGTTTGTTGTTTTGGATGTGGTGTCACTGCAGATATTTTTTGATCAAATGTTGTCATTGTTGATCAATAATGTAGCTAAGAGCTGATGAAAATGTTTGATCGTGGATTTTTCAATGATAGTTGATTATTTGCCAACATCTTCCAAGCCTTCTTGAGCTTACTGTGTGACTTAGTCAATCTGTGTAAGAATGTCGTATAATATATATTTATTTTACAATATTCGACTATGTGGGATGAAGTTCTTTGTGATCTTCGTAGAAAAATATATCGTCAAAGTAGTGAAAAAACTAAAAAGTTTTTTTTTTTATATTGTGATCTACCTTCGTTATTAATGATGTCATATTGTAGACGTATACCTAACTGGCATTTAATCTCCTATCATTTAACGATAAAAAGCCGGGTGGCAAAGTTATATTTGTTGTACACAAACTTAATTACTTCAATAAGTTATGTTAAGGCTTTGTTTAAAAGATGATAGACGGAGACGGAATAATTCAGTTTAAAAGTTATAAAATAATGTACTTTACATTTATATTTGAGGTAAAATTGATACAGAGATTTCATTAAAAAATACTAAATTATTTTTTCCTTTCAAAAGTAAAGAAAACAGTATCAACAATAAATACTGTAAGTAGTGCAAATAATTGGGAGTTGCAATTATGCAGGTTAAAAAAGTAGATGTCGCTAGGACATTATACTTTTTGAATTTATATATGGTTAAATGTTGGTAACCTTTTACTGAGCCGTACTGCGCCATCTAGAGTTCGTTTTTTTTAGCATTAGAAAGAACTCCACAGAAGCAAGCGTGCAGTTTTTATCAGGCTCTTTAATTGTTAATAATTATTGAATTATCTAATGTAGCATGGTCAATACGTATAATTTACTTCAAATTATTACCGCTCAAAGTGCCGGATTTGGAACTACAAGCTTACTTCTGCGAAGTTCTTTCTAATGCTAAAAAAAACGGACTGTAGGTACTATAGCTGCCAAAAAAGATGTTACATTATTTCACTCAATTCATTTTTATCAATGGCCTTAGTCAACAAAAAAACTGAGCCTTAAATCTGTAACGCCCTGTTTGCCACCCGGTCGTATCGTTCCGCTTTGTACCGTGTCTAACCCGCGGGCAGAGGGCGCGGCGAGCGCCAACATCCCGGACGAGCAGCGCGCGCTGTCGCTGCAGCAGAAGGCCATCGAGAGCTTCGTGCGACGGAACAGCTACGGGGACATATGTGAGTTACAAGCGGAAATGTTTCACTAACACAACTAGTGGACTCATTAACTTCATTGAACCTACCCTGGCCTACCTACCTACACCTACCTACCTGCCTACCTTACTTAGTAGATGGCTAGGATCTACTTACCTACCTATACCTACACCTACCTACCTGCCTACCTTACTTAGTAGATGGCTAGGATCTACTTACCTACCTACACCTACCTACCTGCCTACCTTAGTAGATGTCTAGGATCTACTTACCTCAACCTACCTTCTTTCTACGTATCTACCGACCTATACTTAGTATGAATTATCTAAGATGATTTTTTCGCTTCAAACCCTAAGCTATTAAAAAAAGGCATTGTTTATTTTGTGCACCGCGGTGGCTACCGAATTTCTTATTAGTGAGAAGGATCAAGGCCCTTTAAAAGGTAATTTTAGCGTTGAGGTGAAAAAATCATCTCAAATAATTCATACAATACCTACCTCCCAAATCCCGACCAACCTACCTACCTAAACTTGCCGCATTTCTCAAATTCAGTTCAATAAAAAATACTTGAACTTTTTGCTTTGAAATTGCGATTTTGACGGTGAAGTTAATAATAAAGGACAATTTCAATGTATTTTTTTAATGGAACGAATCGAATGGTACTTTTTTTCCTTTTTATAAATATGTAAGAAAAACACAGATTTTGGAACTTTTGGGTCTTATATTTTTTATGATTTCCATATATTTTTCTAGTCCATCTATCCAATTTACTTGTAAATAAATAACTAATTTTCTATCTATTTACCTGGTTTTCGTTATAAAATTCAACATCACGTATCATATCCCTATTAAACTGGCAATAATGTCAATAATTGTATCCAGGTGAACGAAAGGACCCGCTGAACGCGCTGCAAGTGAAGAACGGCGGTTCCAAGAGGAACGCGCTGCTCAAGTGGTGCCAACAGAAGACGGCCGGATATAGTAACATCGACATCACTAATTTCAGGTAAGCCCGGTGCAGCTGATTTTCATATTGGTTGACTTATAAAATATAAATTTTGCAACACCTTATTTATTACTTTTTACAAACTAGTGGCTCTGTTAGCTGTGGCCCTCCCGAATCCCCATAGCTTCGCCAATTTAAAAAGATCCATAAACTTAATCGACTAAAAAATTTATAGAATTGTCAAACTCGCTCACCAAATTTGACGAGAGTCGGTTGGAAAATGCGATCTGTCTGTGGACGAGAATCTCCGGACATAGGGCTCGGTTACACGTATCGCGTAGAGTGGCGAGACAGTAAAACAAAGTATGGAATTTTTACTCGGCCGAGTAACAATTTCAATTTCACTCTACTCGGAGTACTCGGTACGTGCGATCCTGGCATGTACGAAAGCATTATTGACCAAATTGATACGGAGATTAGCTTTGTAGTTCAGTCATTATAGATTTTGACCCGTGAATGTGTTCTTGGATTTTTTTTCGTAGGTCCCTCGGGGGGGTCACTGGGAGTGTAAATTCAAAAAGTAGACTGAATCAGGCTCCTGCGTATATTCGAAAAACGGTTTTTCTTGAATAACTTGGCCATTTTTGATTTTACAGTAAAACCGTGAGGACTAAAACTGTAGGAAATTTGATTCTCTACAAGTTAGGTCCTCACAATTTTTCTTCTAGGACCGATATTTTGGAAATTAAATTAAAAAAAGCGACAAATTTATTACAGCAAAAAATTAAAAACAGCGAGGGACCTACGAAAAAAAATCCAAGAACTAATTATTCACGGGTAGGGTCGGTTTTTTGGATATACTGACTGAACTATATGGTTGGATTTTTTAAAGGCTCGGTTTTCTGCTAATTAAAGTACCTTTACGTTATATCTTGTCAACAGTTCATCGTGGAACGACGGCATGGCGTTATGCGCCTTGCTCCACTCTTACCTCGGCGAAGCGCGCATCCCTTACGCGGCGCTATCACCGCACGACCAGCGCACCAACTTCAGCGTGGCCTGTGCGGCCGCTGAGGCCGTCGGCATACCCACCACGCTGGTATGTACTGTGTTGTAGCTACCAGTTACTGATAAATCCAAATGAATGTTATTAAATATCATCCAAAATAATCATTCAAATGTCAGTTCTACCAGCAAACATAAGAAAATAACTCAAAATATGCATTTGATTACTTTGCGTCACATGTGAATAAAATACAACTTTGCTATCAGTTTTTGAAGTGCAAAGTAAACCTTTCCGAGCTGGTGTGGTGAAAAAAAAGTTTCGCGCGAGTCGCGAAACATGTCATATCTTTTGTTTCTTTCTAATTCCTGGCTCTACCCCCCCTCTTAACATAGGTAACATTATTTCCAGAACATCCAAGACATGATCCAGCAGGAGCGCCCCGACTGGCAGCAGGTCATGGCCTACGTGACCAGCATCTACAAACACTTCGAAACGTAACTTAACACCTTATTCCTTACACAATAGAATTCATAATCATTCAACACACTACGCGGAGTTGTGACTTTTTAGACACGTACATCATTACAAGTACAGTTAGACCAAGATAAGTCTGCAGCGATTTTGACAACCCAGACTATGCAAGTGTTATTTTAAATTGTCACACCAATGAAACTATGACGTATAAATTAAATACACATCACAGTCTGTCCTGTCAAAATAGTTGCAGAGTTATCTTAGTTAACTCTATCTTATGTACAGAAACTTCGAAATGCAACTTTATACCATAAGACTATTGATTTAGAGCTTATATCCGGTCGCTTCATTACCATTTTAGGTGTCATAACAAAAAATACGAGGTCTTGTCAGAGGTAGGTAAACCAGTCGTATACTGGATAAAACTCTGTAGTGAAAATGTTTAGAGTCGTGTATTTCTTACGCTACGTCTTACGTAGGCGAACAACGCGCGAACGCGGCGCGGCGCGGCGCGGCGAAATCAATCCTTTGATGCCCATAGAAGTGTCCTACGTAAGCGATCTCGTTGCGAACGCGGTGCGGCGCGATTTGCACGCGAATGTCAGGCGGCGCGGCGCGTTCGCGCGTTGTTCGCCTACGTAAGACGTAGCGTTACACGTAGGCACTTGTGGCAATTTAAATAAAAACAGTTTTGAAATGATGATCCCACCCATCATGATCAATATAATATATCATGATCATCATGGTCCAGTTTTGATATGATGTAAAGTTACATGAGTTTTACCTATAAGTATTCAATTTATTTTGGTTATTATTCGCAATGGAATCTCAATCACGCAGTGGTTTTAAAAAATTAACGCGGTTACAGAAATTCTGTAAATAAATTACTACGATTGAAAAGATATGATTCATTAATTTATACATTCAGTATTTGAATGTTGAATCATTTTATTCGATTAGGTACGAATTTTGCGATGATATCAATAGCCAAATCTAATTTACTGAAGTAACTTTACATGCCACAAGCGTCTTCTGAGTTCTGGTGGCGGATTTTTGAATTTCGATCGCTCGATTTCGTCACTCAAAAGTCGGTGGAAAACGGCGAAATGCTTATTTTTGAAATACGAGCGATCGAAATTTGGAAATTAGTCGTATTAACCACTTGATTACAATTCTATTAGTAGAATTTAAGTGCCTAGTATTGGAGATATTATTTAACGAAATACACGAAATCGAGTGGTCGAAATTCAAAAATCGGCCCCCTGAGCGTCAGCGCTATGGTAAATGGCGTCGCTGCGCACTTGCGCCAACGTTGCGTCGACCAGCAGAAGGCCTACCGCGAACCACGTTCGACGTGTTGTCTCTCTGTTGCACTTGTAAATTCGTACGTAAGTCTAACAAGGGGGCAACACGTCGAACGTGGTTCGCGGTAGGCCCCCAGCTATAGAGTTGACTAGACGCCGACGCTCGGGAGACGCTAGTGTGGGGTGGTCCTTAAAACGAACGTTTGTGAAATAAAAAGCGCCGTAAACGGTTGTATTGACATTCCTACATTACGAAGTTGGTGTGATATGCAGCGATTGCCGAGTGACTTCTAATTGCCTTACTTATAATGAAACTGAAATGAGTCATTGTTGATGTCATCTTTCAAACCCCATTATCCTTTAAGAAAGACAACATATGGAATGTTGTCATCGATAACTTTTTCATGTCATTATTTTGAATCCGTCTTCTGCGGTTAGGTATCGCACTATGTGGATCCGCAAGCAGTTGCGGTGTGTGAGCAAGACATCGCTCTGAGTCTGTACTTACTTATACACACTTACATAATACATATATGTATGTATGTATGTCGCACTGCACGCAACCGAAGCGGCGTTTGGGGTCCGCATACAATGGGAAATCTTATTTCTTACGATTTTTATATATATATACCTACTCTAATTCCTTGATGTTAGCGACACTGAACAGGTGACAGATGATATCAACAATTGTAAATACTCTAAATGGCCTTGAAAGCGTGATATTGAGGAGAAGAGGAATTATTGTGAATTGTGACATCCGTCTTTCCATGCTAGAAGACTGATTGGTTAGCTAAGGTTAGAGTTAGAACTGCTATCTAGGTTTTGTGACTCAGATTATTACCAAAAATCGGAGAGATTTCGCTGTAAAATTGTCTTTGACATGTAAGAGCGTTTTCACACCATCCGATCCGATACGGGACGTCGGATACGACCGTAAAGAAGTAAAATGTAAAAAAATGCCTGTCAGATCGGACAGTGTGATAACGTTCGAGTGTCCTAGAGATAGGACGTAATTTTTTAATAAAGTTTTTTTTTAATAAATGAAAAACTGTATTGATCTATTAAACACATTTTTGCTCATAATCTGTCCTACAAAACCATTTACTGGAATTCCAAGTAGAATTGATATTGGATTGATGGCCTTAAGATTGCATTTAGTATATTTTTCCACTATTATAGCAATGTATCTTAGTAGGTATATTATATTCCAATATATTATATATTTAGCTATAATCCGGCTAACTCAATGTATCGATTATCTATCTATCAAAGATAATTGTGACATCCCACGGGTAAAGGTTCGCCGCTCCAATAAGTATTATTGCGGCGCTATGCGACGTAAGCGCAAGCCGCCGTAAGGTACCTTTTGCCGTAGAACGTCACAATAATTTGTAAAAGATGTGTCAAGTCTTAAGAAATATCCGTGCATCAAATTTGACAGCTGAAATAGATGGCGCTATAAGGCTCCGTACATTAAACGGTAAATATGACTGTCAAAAGTTGACCTTTGTTTGACATTTAGCTACGTTACCACAAAACATGGCGATGTGAAGTGTCATCTAGTTAAGCTGTCAAAATCGGGGCCACGATTGTTTCTTATGGCTCCTCTACACGATGGGCCAACGCCGGCCACTCCAAGGGACGCATTTATGCGTTAGAGGGAGCAAGTCATATTGCTATCTCATTCTACTGCATGGCTGCGTCCGTTGGAGTGGCCGGCGTTGGCCCATCGTGTAGAGGAGCCATTAGACTGTACAATTGGACAGTGTACCTACACCCTTTTTACTAGCAAAAATCTTTGCTTTATATGTTAGTATATAATATAATATAATATAATCATCTTTGTTATCAATGCTATCATTTTGTTATTTCATCATTCAAAATCTAAAAATCAACCCGGGCATACCTATACTAAAATATTTTTACAGTACATATGGTCCTATTTTTAGTACTAGTACTAGTGCGAGAAATAGCAGTTTTCGTGCGTATGTCAAAAGTTTAAAGGGCCATATGTACTGTAAAACGTACAATGTACGTTCCTCTTTTCCGCACTTGTATCGTAAATAACTATTTTAGTCTACAAAATCTTACTTTTTTTATGAAACAAAATGATAGCATTGCTACATACTTATTCCTTAATATTTCTAAGATATTGGTAGTGAAAATAAAGTCATATTTTGCCTATGCTATACGCCAATATACATATGTAGGTATTTTTATAATCGCTTCACCATTGTACATGTATTTTTCTATTACTCTTAGATATACGTAAGTTTATTATGTCTTTCATTATTGTGTATTCGAATTTTGTATCTGTATCTTGTTATGAAAATCTAACCTATAAATTATACCTTAAGTCGCTGAATTACGGTTGAATTTCGCATACTGCGTGCGTACATAAGTTAATAACAGGCGCGGATCCAGCCCTCAAAAAAGGTTGTGGTCACAGCCACTCCAAAATCCGCCAAGTGTGAGTCGAGGGTACCTGATGATTCCCCGACCAATAAATTCGCAGAGGGATCGCAAGCCATTTATTTCAGTCTATACACACTTAGATGGATAACTACGCTAAAAAACTCCTTCAGCTGTAAATTAAAAGCTGGCATTAAGCTAGAAATAATTGCCCCTGTTAGTAAATAATCTATATTCTTGCAAATAATTAGGGCTCTGTATTCAGCTGGGGTACCTCCCCTAATGATTCCCCGACCAATTTTTAGTAGATTGTCGATTCGCTTACAAGTAACAGTCTTACAACGTTTCGCCGAAAATGGTTTTGCTGAGTCAATTATTCGTAGATGTAACTTTAAGTCGACTAATTTTTGGTAGACTCTGGTTTCACATAAATGATTCATTTTACCTGTGGACACTGTCGGTATTTAAAGAACTACTAACTATAGACTACCATCGTGAACTTAAAAAAAAATGCATTTTTTGGGTTCCGTAAAAGGAAAAAACGGAACCCTTATAGGATCACTCGTGTGTCTGTATATCCGTCTGTCACAGCCTATTTTCTCCGAAACTACTTGACCAATTAAGTTGAAATTTGGTACAGATAATAAGGCCAAAATCTGGAAAATGTCCACATGTAGAGCAGTTGCCCCTACACTTAAGTAGTCGGAATTTTACCAAAAATGGCATGCGATTTTTTGTAAGGTCTATGGAACCCTTTCCATAGGTACCCATACATATAGACCTGCGCTCTAAAACTCATATGACAGTCAATTAAAAGCTGAAATTATTTTAAGAAATTGTACAAAAATTTCTGATTGTTTAAATTTAAGACTCATTAAGTTAACAATTTAAGAAAATGCTGTTTTTTCTGTATCACTATAATAATTTGAATTGTCAGCTGATATAAATAATTAAATACGCGTGTATGACAGCTAGGAGTTCTATTTAACTACTAGCTGTTGCCCGCGACTTCGTCCGCGTGGACTCTTATCTTGAACATTTTACGTCTTGAATACTATAATTTTCATCGATGCAAACTTTAAAATACAAACTTTTAATACAATGTTAATGCCCTTTTACCAAGTTTGAAGTTCCTAGCTTGAAAAAAAATGTTTGATATTCATACAAACTTTCAACCCCTTTTTCACCACCTTAGGGGATGAATTTACAAAAACATTGAAATTAGTTTTCTTGTATTTTAATTTAATACCTTTTTGCAAAGTTTCAAGTTCCTAGCTTAAAATAAAATTTGCACTCCAAGACGAACTTTCATCCCCTTTTTAACCCCCTTAAAGGTTGAATTTCCAAAAACGTTGCAATTACTATTTTTTGTAATCGGCTATTACGTCTTTCTAAGAAGTTTCAAAGCATTTGTAGTGGATTCAAACTTTCAACCCCTTTTTAACTCTGTTAGGGGATGAATTTTACAAAACGCTGAAATTACTTTTCCTGTCTTCTAATAATATCCTTAAATACAAAGATTCAAGTTCCACACTCGAAAAAATGTTTGATATCCATACAAACTTTCAACCCCTTTTTCACCACCTTATGGGATGAATTTTCAAAAACGCTGAAATTAGTTTTCTTGTATTTTAATAATATATCTTTTTACGAAGTTTCAAATTCCTAGCTTGAAAGAAAACTTTAACCCCATACAAACATTCATCCCCTTTTTAACCCCCTTAGGGGTTGAATTTCTCAAAATCGCTTCTTATCTCTTGTACACTTTATAAATGCAATCTGGTGTGCAAATTTCAACTTTCTGGCTTTTGTAGTTTCGGCTGTGCGTTGATGAATCAGTCAGTCAGGACACTTGCATTTATATATATAGATGTACCTAGGTACCGTGTTTCGGCCAATGGTTAATTTACTCGGGCAATTTTGACGTTCACCAAACGATCATTCTACGAAAAGTGAATCTGCGTATCGATCAACTCACTACTCTGCGTACTTATACCTAATGAAATTCTTCTAAATGTTTCTCTGCCAAAGCGTCTATAAAACAAAAATCTACTCGGGGAATCAATAGGGCACCCTATTAGGGTTGTGGGCATGCCCACCGTGCCCACAACGGTGGATCCGCGCCTGGTTAATAACACAGCTAAAACCTAATATAGACCTTAAATATATCTTCCATAGAGTTTAGAACTCATCTTTAATATCCGTATTCGTGTACAAAATACGGTTAATTTATAAAATTGGACTTGACCAATCACAGATGAGTTTTTATCGAACATGAAATGCTGTGATTTGATTGGTTGAAATGGATTCTTTTAGAATTATATTTAAATTAATTTAGCATGTACGAGTGAATGTTTTTATTATGAAGTTTTATTGAATGCGCATGACTCGATTGATTTTGCCGATTGTATTTTATTGTGAACGTCATATTTTTATGAATTTAACATCAACGGGCGATTTTTACAAGTTCGAACCTTAATTCCAATTGCAAGTCTTAAATGCAAATATATATATACATGCCTTGTGAAATAAGTATATGTTCTCTATTAACGAAATATTTCTTAACCCTTTATAAGGCATAAGGTTGTCAAGAATTATGCAAAATAGAACCCTATCACTTTGAAATAAAGTTCAAAATCAGGTGGGAAATATGTTTCTTCTGTCTTATAAAGGCTTAAAATTGTTAGCATACATTACTTAGCAAAAATACATAGTCATCAAAACAGTATAGCCTGAAGAAAGCTTATTATTAATTCTAGAAACCATTATTTTGAAGTGTTTCGGTAATTGGGAAAACTTGCGATTTAGTTCGATCTCTGTTGCAAATATTAACAATCTTCTAATAAGAAGATATTTAATTATTATGAGGGTAATATTAGGCTTGGTTACCTTTGTTTGTTGGATGTATTCAGAACTATTAATTATCTATTTTGATATGATTGTACCTGTGTAAATATAGCCTAATTAAAGTTCCTTATTTATAAACTTTGTCTTTTTACTGTTTTTATCCTATAAATGACCTCATTAAATAAACTTCTATATGTGAAACTTCTTGTGCGGCATAGTCTGAATAGGTCTGAGTCTACGTAGCTACACAGTATAGAAATAGTGACACTGCCCCACTTTGTTGCTGCTGAGTCAGTGCAGTGTCTTATACAGAATTGACCCTTTAACAGGCTAAAGCTATATTTCACACATACGGCACTTCAAATATGTGTTCTATTATCGATGAGTAGGACTGACATTCGATTGTCATTACTGAAATGTGAGCCTGGTAAAGGGTTAAATAATAAATCATCGGGTAGTTTATCGAAGTAGGAAATCAAAGACCAAACATGAAATGCATTCCGATATTTATTTATAATGGGTGGCCACCAACCTCACTAAGTGCAAAAAAAAAAATTAACAAAAACCAACAACCTTGTTTTGGCGCTACCGTACGGTTCAATATGGCTCTGCACTTGTTTGTAATTAGTGAGTCTTGTTATATCATACATGGTAAGGTTGGGTTTTGACAGCTGTATTTAGCCATCCCACACTAGCGTCTTTCGAGCGTCGGCGTCTAGTATCTACTGCTCGAAGCACAAAACATCTTCCAGACTGAGCATAGTCGCGCTACCCCCTCTGCCATGCATACGGTAATTTTACTCCATGTTCGAGTCGAAAGTGTCTTTGTGTGACGTCCGTGTCTTTGAACGCAATCACGGCACGGGACTTCGCTCACCTCGACCCGCACACCCCCGCATTTTTGGCATCATCGGTTGCATGAAATAATTGCTCTAAACTCGGCCTAGAGGATTCCTAGTCTACTGCTCGAAGCAACGTTGGATCAACAGAGCGGTTACCGCGAAATCCTAAAATGGCAAATTGCGGGGATCTTTCTCTTTTATTCCAACGAAGGCGTAATTAGAGTGACAGAGAAAAATCCCCGCAATTTGTGAACTTCGATTTTTGCGGTTATAGCCCAGGGCGGCGACGCCATTTTCCATAGACGCTAGTGTGGGGTGGGGATGGACTTAGGACGCGTTTGGTCTACCACTCGAGGACTCCGGGCATGTACTTCTCGATGAGCTTCTCGTAGTAGGGCCACAGGGCGTCGATGTCGGGTACGGCGGCGCTTTTCGTGTAAAGATCGTATTTGCTGAAAAAAAAATACAAAATGTAGTAAACCCTTGATGCTGATACGGATAAGTAAATGCGGTATGGTGCGGTAAGGCTAAATTGATTCTAAAAGCAATAAGAGAAAAACCGGCCAATTGCGAGTCGGACTCGTCAGTCGCGTGCACAGAGATTTGAGACTGGGTAGGCAAAATTATATCAGAAAACCGGGAAAGTGCGAGTCGGACTCGCGCACGAAGGGTTCCGTACCATAATGCAAAAAAAAAACGGTCACCCATCCAAGTACTGACCCCGCCCGACGTTGCTTAACTTCGGTCAAAAATCACGTTTGTTGTATGGGAGCCCCACATAAATCTTTATTTTATTCTGTTTTTAGTGTTTGTTGTTATAGCGGCAACAGAAATACATCTGTGAAAATTTCAAGTGTCTAACTATCACGGTTCGTGAGATACAGCCTGATGACAGACGGACGGACGGACGGACAGCACAGTCTTAGTAATAGAGTCCCGTTTTACCCTTTGGGTACGGAACCCTAAAAATGAGAGCTACTAACTCACCAAAAAAATTGCGTGATGGTTTTCATTTTGTTGTCAAGTCTTTTCAATTACTTCTTTTTTTTTGGCTAAACGAAAGCTTTGAAAACGCATCATTTTTAATAGTTTGCACACACTATCCATTTTTTCACTAATCGCACTTTATAATTTCCGGCAACTTTAATCTCATAAAGTCACCAAAACAAACAAACAATGGCGACCGAATAAAAAAATGTAAATAAACTTAACTAAATACTGTAAACGAATAAAAAAATAGTCTCGTATTTGCACTAAATTACCATAGCAAATGCTACTTTTTAAAATAGTCACGTAAACATCGGAACTATTCGGAAACTTTCGGGCGTCATTCGTTTAGGTTTGGTACGAAAGGCACTGCCTATTGCGTCTAAATGTGTGCGTTACTTGTATAATTGTGTGCTCGTACTTATAGGAAGGCCCACTACACTGTAACCGCGTAACGACGACTCTCGGAGAGGCACACATAGAAAGATTTAGACGAAAATGTTTTTTGTCTTTGCCGTGCAAGGCACATAGCCAGTGGCGTGCACTTCATAAAGGCAAAAAGGCACCGCCTACCCTACTATAATTCCGATGTCTATCCTCTAAACTACTTAATTTAATTTATACTTGATCGTACTATCAGTAATCGATATAACTTAAAACCTTTAAACCTTTTGCATTATGGTACGGAACCCTTCGTGCGCGAGTCCGACTCGCACTTTCCCGGTTTTCTGATATAATTTTGCCTACCCAGTCTCAAATCTCTGTGCACGCGACTGCACATAGCGGCGCTAGTGCCGCGTGGTGTAAACTTCGTCGCGTAGAATTATAGATGATGACTTGATGACAATGCTTAACCGGTAGATGGAGCGCTTATTAATTTTTAGAATGTTTTAAGTTATATCGATTACTGATAGTACGATCAAGTATAAATTAAATTAAGTAGTTTAGAGGATAGACATCGCAATTATAGTAGGGTAGGCAGTGCCTTTTTGCCTTTATGAAGTGCACGCCACTGGACATCGGAATTATAGTAGGGTAGGCAGTGCCTTTTTGCCTTTATGAAGTGCACGCCACTGGGACTCGTGCACGAAGAGTTCCATATACCATTTGGTACGCAAAAAACGGCAAATAAAAACACATTTGGAGCATTCCACGGGCTGTCCCGTACAAACGCATTTTATTTCCTGTGTTGCGACTTTTTTTTCGGCATTTAAAGCAATCGATTATTTGTCTGTGCATATTTTTGACTATTTGTCATAAAAAAGAAACTCTTATACCTGCAAATCTTCAGAAAATTCGCGTTTGTACGGGACAAACGGTAGACGATTTCATGGAATGCCCCATTTATTGTATGGGACCCCTGCAGTTAAACATTATATTTGGTTTTTAGTATTTGTTGCTATAGCGGCAACAGAAATGCATCATCTGTGAAAATTTACTGCCTAGCTATCACGGTTCATAAGATACTGCTGACAGACAGACGGACAGACAGACAGACAGCGGAGTCTTAGTAATAGGGTCCCGTTTTTACCCTTTGGGTACGGAACCCTAAAAAGAGCGTGTATCAAAGGATTTAGGATAGGACACATGCTGCTGACTGATTAAGACCGAGTTTAAAACAATGCTGAATTTAATTATTTTACATCCATATCTACTCGTACTTAGTAGATAATTATAGAGTCAGGCGTGTCTCACTCCGCGATTTCGTCGCTTTGCTACATGTAGCTAAAAGTGTACCGTTCGGCCCCAATTTTGGGGTTTGCCATAAGCCGCGCGTGGCGCTGTCGTCACCTAGCGGCCATATCTGTGCTGATCGTAACAGACGCATTTTGTTAGAGAGTGAGTCTTCTGTACTTAGTACTATTATTTATTCTGTGATATAGTACTCACTTGAACTCGAGGACAGCATCGAGGATCTCCTTATCGCTCTCTTTGAGGAGGTGCTTGTAGTCACCGCCCGCGTGCCACGGGTAGAATGAGTGGTACCTAAACGAAATATATTACAATTACCATTTGCTGAGCAACATATCAGTCATAATTAAGGCTCCTCTTCACTTTGGGCCAACGCCAACGCCAACGAGGGCCGCATTTATGCGTTAGAGGGAGCAAGTGATATTGCTATCTCATTCTACCGCATGGCTGCGTCCCTCGTTGGCGTTGGCGTTGGCCCAACGTGAAGAGGAGCCTTTACACAAACGGGTCTACCGCCACCACCACACCTCACCACACACTACACCACAGCTGGTGCAACTCAGCTGAAAGGTCGGAGTTTAAGGTAAAAACAATGAAATTATAGTTGGTCAAACCAATTTGTCAGTAAAAATAATACTCATCCTTTTCTTTTGGGTGCTAGTACTAGTGTAAGACAAAGATACCTACTTAGGGCCAGTTGCACCAACCACATTTGACAGACTGATCAGCGTCAACCGGCGCGCCCCGGCGCTATACTATGAAACTTTTCATACATAAAAATTTAGCGAACTTTTTAACGATACGAACAGCAACCGAGCCTTAGTAGATACCTATGATTATCTCAGTCTAATAATTGAAATGAGACAGTCCTTTGACAAACTATATATATATCGCAGTAGCTTAGACCCCTTTGTGTAGTAAGTATTGACTTTATTCCATTATTACCTGATCATGTAGAGGCCCTCCTTGGGGAACTTGCACTTGTTATGTATCAGCATGTGGTACAGGTACTCGTCGTGTCCCCAGGACATCATCAGCTTCTCCAGCCCGCACTTCGGCGAGTACATACCACATTCGGTGCTGAAAAGATGAAGGTTAAGTTTGGAGAACATGTTTTAAATAATTTAGATGGGGCGGTAATTCTTATGGCCCCCCCTCCCCACATATGTCGACGCGGAATCGGCAAAATCCGATAGAAAAAGCTTTATGTCGATATATCTGGACCCTTAGGTCAGTCGAAACAAGAACCTACTTTATTCTCTCCCATTCGAGACGGGAAGAAAAATTCAGGCGCGTTTATTAGTATCAGGTAAGTAGGTATTGTGGTAATAAAACGACGGACGCTTGGGCATCCGCTAGCTGGCGCGGGTGCACGCAGAGGACGGACGGGTGCCATTGTAGGTAAAATTTATCGCACACGCATACGTCCGCGCCACTTACGGCTCGACCACGACATTACGCGACTGGCGTTACTCCACCGTAACTCATATTATTTCATGCAACCGCGCCAGCAAGTGGACGCCCTAAAGTGAATTACATAGGTAGAAACCTACTAGAATTATAAAGAATGCTGCTGTGCTGCAACATATCTCTAAGAACATGGAAGTGATACCGCCACTCCTCATCGTAGTGTCGTGATAGTTTGTCGTGAATGACAATGCATTGAGATGGAAGAACTCACTTGTATCTAGGGTCGTAAGAGTCAGGGTTATCCTTAAAGCTGTCATCTCCGTAGACGATGCTCTTGCCCCACTTGCAGCCCACGGGGAAGGTGTCGCCGACCACGCACCATTGAGGCTCGCCGTAGAACGCCATAACCTGATGAGAATAACATTTTAGGTACTTCATTTCTGCATAGTCCTCGCTAAGAGAATCAGCTATACGTCTATGTTCACTGTTGGGCATACGCCTCTCCAAATCTCCTCCAAGCAGCCCGATTTGCTGCTTCTCTCCTCCAGAGTGGGCCTGCTATCTTTTTAATGTCATCCTCCCATCTTGTTGGAGGTCTGTGATCTGGTCTTTTTGAACGAGGCGTCCACGCTAGGATGCGCTTGCTCCATCTCCTATCATCTTTGCGACATACGTGCTCAGCCCAGGCCCATTTCAGAGTAGCAATCCGTCAGTCGATAACTACTACTTTAGTCCATCGCCGAATCTCCTCGTTTCGGATTCTATCGCAAGAGAGATATATTACTACAGCATATATAGATAGATAGATCTTTATTTGGTATTAATCATACACCGTCCATTACATAATAAAAGTAATTACAAAAATTATAATAAATTAAAATTGTATTATACCTTGCCCGCATCATGGATCAGCCCGATGAGATGCATCCACTCCTTATCCGGGTGATCCTGGCGAATACGCTAGGCCTTCTGAAAGGCGTGCACCGCGTGCACGACATTCAGCAGGTCGGATCAGGGTTATTACAGCACATACCTTGCCCGCATCATGGATTAGCCCGATGAGATGCATCCACTCCTTATCCGGATGCTCCCGGATGACGATGTTCGGCAGATCGGAGTCAGGGTCTTATTACAGCACATACCTTGCCCGCATCGTGGATCAGCCCGATGAGATGCATCCACTCCTTATCCGGGTGGTCCTGGCGGATGCGCTCGGCCGTCTGGAAGGCGTGCACGATGTTCGGCAGGTCGGAGTCAGGGTCTGACTGGTCCACGAGCTCGTTCAGCTTTATCAGAGCGTCCTTTATGGTGGACTTGAAGGTGTTGAATTTCAGCCATTTTTCCATCTTCTCTGTAAGATAAATGATTTGTAGCCACATTAGTAGTTTTTCAGTTGATATGATGATAAGGTAACTAAAGGAACTTACTCTTAAGTCTGGTGGTGCAAAGGGGCAACGGCGCCAGCATCTTGGCACCATTCCAGAGGCGGGAGACTTTGGCGAGGTTTTTTATATTTAATTCGTGGTTTAGTTTCGTTTTAGTATAACTAAGTTAGTCAGTAAGCTAGATTAGTTAATAGTTTTATGAACATATTGTATTGAAATTGATTGTATTGATGTCGCAATAATAATGTAAGTATAAACAGTTTAGAACACTTACTAGTGACAAACTCCACATTTTGATAGGTGTGCATGTCGTAGTAGGTCAAGCGGACGCGCCTCCTGATGGGGTCGCTGTCATCGATGATGTAGTCCCGGAAGGCTTCGACGGGCTTCCCGTCGTACACCTTCTCCGGGCGGAAGAGCTGCGACGGGTCGATAATGCCCACTGGTCCTTGCTGTAATGAAATAGCTTTATGTTCATACGCAGTTTAATGCCGCTACGCGAGTAAGGGTTCATTTAGGATCGGTTGCACCAAACTGTTCGTATTAAAGAGTTCGCTAAATTTGTATGTATGGAAAGTATCATAGTAAAGCGCCGGGGCGCGCCGGCTGACATTGATCAGTCTGTCAAATGTGGTTGGTGCAACTGGCACTTAGACTAGCGGTCGGCAACAAACGGCCCGCGGGCCCGCGGCACCAACCCCGAAATCGCGGAAAAAATTGACTCCCATAGAAAATTTCAACGCCAGATCGCCAGACCAGGAAAATGTAGATTAAATAACCAATTTTTTTTTGGTTGTTTCATAACAATTTATTTTATTAAAATTATATAAATGTTATGTTGCATTTAAATACATTTTATAAAATATATATCTTTTTCTTTAATTTACTATGCCATTTAGTTTTCTTA
The DNA here is from genome assembly GCF_963556715.1 of Cydia fagiglandana. Taxonomy (NCBI): domain Eukaryota; kingdom Metazoa; phylum Arthropoda; class Insecta; order Lepidoptera; family Tortricidae; genus Cydia; species Cydia fagiglandana. The sequence goes on from NC_085951.1 coordinate 12,243,880, forward strand.
AACGTATTGTAACACGGTGTATCAGGTGCTTAGGAGAAAAAAAAAGTTAGGGTCGTCGCTTGATCGTTCAATTTTTGGTGACTTCAGCCTACTTGATGCCAAAAAAGGGATTTAATAAAATACAATGATTTTACTTACGTCTCTAGACATCTTGCGTTTACTTAATTGCTTAATGACAATGAGGGTCTGCAGCAAAGCGCGGACTTTAAATAGTTTAAATGCTTTTAACAGCAACTGATAAGAGGTCAATAGGTGATGATACGAAGGTCAATGTCAATTCTTATCACTTCAAATGTACGTACCTATATTAGCAAACAGTTGCACCATCCATTTCTAACTTTCTAGAAATACTTTCATTTTAGCGCCATCTGTGACAGACTATAGGAGAACTCAAGCTTCACTAATGGCAGAGCTAATAGAAAATCCTGTTATCTATACATTATATATAATCCCACCAAAAACATAAATGTAAAAAAGGAGAGCCAAGTTCAATACAAAAATTATGCTTGGCTGTGGGGCTCGCCGCAAAAAGAATGGAGATCTAAATGACTGCCACTGCCAAGTTCTATGCAAAATCCAAATATGTATTTATAGGAACAAAATAACATTATAAACAAGTATTAAACTCTATTTCTTTGCTTTATTGGATACCTATAACAATTGCTGTTATTTAAAAAAATGTGAGATCTTAAAGTAGGTTAGATTTGACTTGGCCAGTTTTCATTATATCAATCATTTTATATATATTGTAATTCTGATAAAACCTGGCCAAGCCAAATCTAACCTACTTTAAGATCTCACATTTTTTTAAATAACAGCAATTGTTATAGGTATCCAATAAAGCAAAGAAATAGAGTTTAATACTTGTTTATAATGTTATTTTGTTCCTATAAATACATATTTGGATTTTGCATAGAACTTGGCAGTGGCAGTCATTTAGATCTCCATTCTTTTTGCGGCGAGCCCCACAGCCAAGCATAATTTTTGTATTGAACTTGGCTCTCCTTTTTTACATTTATGTTTTTGGTGGGATATCAATACTTTTTGTAAAGAAAACTAGGCAGGTATTGAGATTTAATGTTTTTTCTTGTGTTTCCGCTGTATGGTTTTTACTTCTGTTCTTTGTATAATTATGTGGTACCGCGCGCCGCCGACGACACACCGTTGGCCGGTTGTTTAGAGCGTATTAAAAGTTTTTTGTATGGGGCACCACTTATTTTTTGACTAAACTTTATTTTAATATAGCAAATATAATAATACATATATTGGGGTAGTTTCAAATATCTGCTTGTAACGGTTCCAACGCTACAATAAAAAAATATTTTTTTGTATGGGGACCCCCCCTATTTTTTAACTTTTTTTTATTTTTAGATTTTTTCCTACGCTTACACACAATAACCAAGCTGGATTCCAAATTTCATCCTTCTAGGTCATCTGGAAGTAGGTTAGGTTTAGGTACTTATATCAGTCCCAATAAAAAATGGATTTTTGTATGGGGACCCCCCCTATTTTTAAACTTTATTTTATTTTTAGATTTTTTCCTACGGTTACACACAATAACCGAGCTGGATTCCAAATTTCATCCTTCTAGGTCATCTGGAAGTAGGTTAGGTTTAGGTACTTATATCAGTCCCAATAAAAAATGGATTTTTGTATGGGGACCCCCCCTATTTTTAAACTTTATTTTATTTTTAGATTTTTTCCTACGGTTACACATAATAACCGAGCTGGATTCCAAATTTCATCCTTCTAGGTCATCTGGAAGTAGGTTAGGTTTAGGTACTTATATGTCAGTCCCAATAAAAAGTGGTTTTTTTGTATGGGGACCCCCCCTATTTTTTAACTTTATTTTATTTTTAGATTTTTTCCTACGGTTACACACAATAACCAAGCTGGATTCCAAATTTCATCCTTCTAGGTCATCTGGAAGTAGGTTAGGTTTAGGTACTATAAGTCATAAGTCAGTCTTAAAATTTACGACTTTTTGACCTTCATACCTTTATAACCGTTTGAGCTAGCTTCATGAAATTTGGGCTTCTAGATATCCTTATGGATATAATTAAACACACGTAGTTTTATGTGTTTACGTCAAAGATGTTTTGAGTTATAGAAGGGTCAAAAGTGGCACCAAGTGGTTCGTGTAATATTACACTCGGCGCTGGCTAGCCAGTTCCTTTGCTTGAACTTGGCTTGACACGCTGCCGCGTGTCTAGATATAATAAAGCTGTAGAGGGTAGAAAGTCTGTACATTTGAAAAAAAGTTGGCTGGGGATACTTGGAATCGATAACAGAACACGTTCCAACAGTTTTTAGAATTTTTGTCTGTTTATCTGTTTGTCTGTTTATCTGTTTGTCTGTTTATTTGAACGCGCATCACGTGAAAACGGCTGAACGGATTTTGATGCAAACTTTACTAATCTATCGAGAAAATCTCCGGCCAGGTTATAGGCTATAAAAACTCAACCTCTAAAAGGGGGGGTACCCGCAACACTCGCTTGATTTAAGTTTGCCCCTGAATCTTATGGCGCTACTTAGGAAGGAGGGGCAAACTTTTTTCAAATATGTGCTACCACTATTGAGTACCCTGGTAAACTAACAGATGGCGCTGAATTTAATACGTAGTGACATGAATAGCCACCGAGGAAGGTTTTTGCCAAATTAACTCTAAGTTTAGATGAGGGGGTACGGACATCAACAAATTTAATTGAATAATTATGTCGATTTAATAATATACAACAAAATTAAACGACAGTAAATTAATTACCCCTCATTGCACAGTGACATCTTTTTCACGACTACCCAAAAAAAAAGTGAAAGAGAGTGTAATGTTTTCAGCGTTCGTGTTTGTATGTAGGTATATATTTATTTATCTGGGTTTCACTCTCTCTCACTCTTTTGCGGTTCGGCGTTAGGTCTTATGCGAGGCCTTCTACCTTACGGCAAAGTTAATCTTCTGCCTTAATTACACTTGGGCGTGGATCCAAGCTTTCCTCTTTCGCAGCTGGGCCTACTGCCTTGCTTACACTTCGCCAATTCAATTCTCTTGGTCAATTCCAAGCTCTGCTTTCTTGCATCTTTTATGCATGAAAACAACCTCGCTGGAACCCTTAAATATCGAGCCCTATGCGAAGCAAGGCTGGTAGAAAACTGTCCCATCACTCCCATCCCTTCTTTGTATGAAATCCTGGATTCGCGCCTGGTTGGGACTAAAAGTAAAATTGCGTATATCGAAAAATTTTCGCGCTCGCTTCGCTCGCGTTTTTAATATCTTTCTGAGGTATGATAAAGGTGACATTCGGGTGGCGACTGCAGCAGCATTACTGTGTTGCAACGTTACTGTCAATTTTCGTCATAAAATGATGTGACCGATTTCCATACTAAAAGTAAAAATGTACAACTGTCTATCATATTGCGTTTTTATATCGAAAAAATTTCGCGCTCGCTTCGTTCGCGTTTTCAATCACTTTCTAAGATATGATAAAGGTGACGTTCGGGTGGCGACTACAGCAGCATTACTCTGTTACAACGTAACTGCTGCAGCACTGTCAATTTTCGTGATAAAATGATGTGACTGATTTCCATACTAAAAGTAAAAATGTACAACCGTCTATCAAATTGCGTTTTTATATCGAAAAATTTTCGCGTTCGCTTCGCTCGCGTTTTCAATTACATTCTAACCTAAGATATGATAAAGGTGACATTCGGGTGGCGACTGCAGCAGCATTAGGTACTCTGTTGCAACATTACTGCTGCGGCACTGTCAATTATCGAGATAAAATAATGTGACTGATTTCCATTCTCAGCTGTAATGCGGCAATGAACTTCACTCAATTTACCAAAAAAAATAATGTAAACTTAATGACCCTAGGGAGAGGGGGCACCATGGTCTAGAAATGCTTAGGGCATTAAAATATCTTAATCCGGCACTGCTTCGGAGTTAACCCGACGTACGTGTCGCGCTGTACGCGTTCCAAAGCCGGGCGCCTTCGGCGCCCTCATACTAAAAGAATCTGGCGTAGCCCGACAACGTGGCGCGCTGCACGCGGTCCAAAGCCAGGCGACCTTGACTTTCTCATACTAAAAGAGACGTACGTGACACGCTGTATGGTTACCAAAGCCGGGCGCCTTCAGTGCCCTCAAACTCAAAGAGTCGGGCGTAGACCGATGTACTTGACACACCGTGCGTGTTCCAAAGCCGGGCGCCTTCGGCGCCCTCATACTAAAAGAGTCGGGCGTAGACCGACGTACGTGACACGCTGTACGCTTGTAGCTAGGGTTCTAAGTGACAAAAAAAGGTCGAACCTTTTTTTTCTTGATTAAAGCATGAAACTTGGCACAGTTATTCCTTATATTAAAACAAGCCGATTTCGATCGGTAGCCCGAAGGAGCCTCCCCTCTGGGGCCCGAGAGGGGGGGTTCAAAGTACCGCTCCGCCCGGCTTCATTCTTAAAATTCTAACAGGCCCCGCTTAGCTGATAGGTCATATTTGGTATCAATTTCGGATAAATCAATAACGTAGAATTCATTTCTGGTATAAAAATTTAGCAATTTGTAGAAAAAATTAAAAAAAAACTCATAGTGTCTAATTTTTCAAGTGTAATTTTTGTTTCTTATTTATTGTCAAAATTACACTGCCTGGTTTTTCTACATTAAAAAAATATGATGATAAAGCCTATTTAATGCAGATTTTAAAAACATAACTTTTACATACCTTTATTTAGAGGAAATCGCATAAAAAAAACTTTTATCGTCTCGCGCCGGTGAATATCTTTTTACTGACATCGGCATCGATATATGTAGACAACATCCGAAGTACACACTCTGGAGACCGATTAAAAGTATTGTTTATTGTTGTAGATCCTATTATAAAGATAGAAAAGCGTACAAATATTTTTTTATGTGTCGTTCAGTGAAAAAAGGGACCTTGGAACAAATTATCACAGAGCCTCGCGTTTGTATAGAAGCATACTCGTATTTAGTTAGTGCCAACCACTCCATGGACTCCATGGTCGCTGTTCTCAATATGGGATATTACTGCAATGTTCTGCCGCCAGAGTGCAGCACTACCGACTCTAGTAAATTCATAGACTAACTTATACATGTAGATGTAGATGTAGTGTAGGGACGCCCGGTCAGAAGCAGGCGGGCTGTCGATCGCTTGTCGCGTTCATTCAGCCCAGTTCCCTGGAGTTGGAGCTTCAGGTTACTGTCCCGGCGGCATTCCCACACTATTCTCCTCAAATCTTCTTGTTTTCCTGCAGAATAAAAGGACATCTTTGAGTTCGACGTCCTTTAATTCGTTTTCTTTTAGTGTGTCTCTACCGAATGTATTATATCGCGGTGCCGCGTACATAGTACATTCTGCTAGTAAGTGTAAGCTAGTCTCCTCCTTACCACAATGTGGATAGGAGGCGTCTCTACTAATTTCCATTATCTTGAGGTGTCTGTTGAGAGTATTGTGACCTTTAATGATACCTGTCAATAGTCTCAGACTGCTCTTACCTAGTTTCAGAAGATACCTGGTTCTCCTGTGGTCTATACCTTTGATCATCATCTTCGACTGTCTGCATCCAGTCTCTTCTTCCCATTCTCTCTGTGCTTCCATCTCTTTTACCTTCTCTATGACTCCCTTCGTGACATCCGCTGACATAGGCAGAGCCGGTTCCGGACCTATGTATTCCGTCTCCGCCCTTATCCTCGCCAGCTCGTCAGCTTTCTCGTTTCCCGTTACTCCCTGGTGTCCTGGAACCCATGCCACCGTGACACTTCTTTGCTTGCCTATCAAGTTGAGCTCCTCTCGACATTCTCTCACGAGAGAGGAGGTAACTGATATTTTCTTTAGTGCCTTTAGTGCTGCCTGGCTGTCTGTGTATATTACGACAGCGCCCTCTTGTTTTACGCTCTTCTTGATTATGCTTGCGCAGCGCGTTATAGCACATACCTCGGCATGGAACACGCTAGCATATCTACCCAGTGGTACTGATTCTATCCCAGTTTGAGGATCACTATGCCCGCTCCTGCTAGTTACATCGAGCTTCTTCTTGAGCCATCCGTGAAGCAGATGGTCGTCGGGTGTCCGACTTCCACCTTCCAGTTATCTCTGTCTCCTATGTGTATTCTATATTTCTTGTCAAATATCTCCTGCCTCTTTATAAGGTCATTATTGGCCATCAACATTTCAAGTTTTGATAGTGCCTCTCTTTGTATCAGCGCGTGTCTCTTGTCTACGCAGCTTCCTCTCCATTCGTTGCATGCTTTCATTCTGTACCACTGTTCGGTGGCTCTTTTCTCTACCTCAATCCAGAGTGGCTTCAAGCCTAGTATTACCTCCATTGCGTGTGTCGGGGTCATTCTCATAGCCCCCGTCATCATGAGGCACGCTAATCTCTGGACTTTGGTTAGGTGGTCTCTTTGGTTTTCTTTAATATGTGCTCTATACCACCATGTCACGGCTCCATATAGCACCCTGGGTAGTATTATCGCCTTGTAGATCCAGTGGATCATTCCTGGCTTCAGTCCCCAGTTCTTTCCTATTGCCCTTTTGCATTGGAACAGTGTTCTTATAGCTTTAGCCGTCTGCTCCTTGATGTAAGTTTTGTACCTGAGTTTACTGTCTAAAGTAACGCCCAGATATTTCAACTCCTCCACCATGTCTAGTTCTATACCTTGTATCTTTATGGGTTTCATCTCCTTTATTCTTCTATTAGTGAATAGCACCAGCTTTTTTTTCGATGGATTGAGATCCAACCCTCTCTCTCTACACCATCTCAGTACCTGTCTGAGACTTCTTATCATTATATCTCTTATCGCAGTGACAACCATTCCTCTCTCTAACAGCACTCCATCATCAGAGTAAGCCTGCATGTACATGCCTCCTCTGTTGAGCTCTTTTACCATTGAGTTTAGAAGTGGGCACCACATCAGGGGGGACAGGCATCCCCCTTGTGGGATCCCTCTTCTTGGACTAATCGTCTTTGTTACTCCTCCCAGCTCCGCCGTAATGGATCTACCTTTTAGCATTTTCCCTATCCATTGCGCTATTGCCGATCAGATGCCCTCACTCTTCAGACTTTCCTCCACAGCCTCGAAGGTTGCTGTGTCAAAAGCCCCCTCAACGCTCAGTCTGTCTTCTTGGGAATGGAAGCAAAAAGCAAATGACTGTTTCCAAACTGTTCTGACAACCCTACTGTGGCCAGAATATGATTGAAACTGACATATATACTTACAGTTTACTTCTTATTCATTGAGAACAGCGACCATGGAGTCCTTGGAGTGGTTGGCACTAATTAAATACGAGTATGCTTCTATACAAACGCGAGGCTCTGTGATAATTTTTTCCTATGTCCCTTTTTTCACTGAACGACACATAAATAATAATATATGTACGCTTTTCTATCTTTATAATAGGATCTACAACAATAAACAATACATTTAATCGGTCTCCAGAGTGTGTACTTCGGATGTTGTCTATAACGATGCCGATGTCGGTAAAAAGATATTCACCGGCGCGAGACGGTATAAGTTTTTTTATGCAATTTTCTTTTAATAAAGGTAAATAAAAGTTATGTTTATATTGTATAAGTTAGTCTATGAATTTACTAGAGTCGGTAGTGCTGCACTCTGGCGGCAGAACATTGCAGTAATATCCCATATTGAGAACAGCGACCATGGAGTCCATGGAGTGGTTGGCACTAACTAAATACGAGTATGCTTCTATACAAATGCGAGGCTCTGTGATAATTTGTTCCAAGGTCCCTTTTTTCACTGAACGACACATAAAAAAATATTTGTACGCTTTTCTATCTTTATAATAGGATCTACAACAATAAACAATACTTTTAATCGGTCTACAGAGTGTGTACTTCGGATGTTGTCTATATCAATGCCGATGTCAGTAAAAAGATATTCACCGGCGCGAGACGATAAAAGTTTTTTTTATGCGATTTCCTCTAAATAAAGGTATGTAAAAGTTATGTTTTTAAAATCTGCATTAAATAGGCTTTATTGACATATTTTTTGTATGTAGAAAAACCAGGCAGTTTAATTTTGACACCAAATAAAAGATAAAAATTACTCTTGAAAAATTAGATTATTTTTAATTTTTTTTAATTTTGTTCGACAAATTGCAATTTTTTAATAACAGAAATGAATTCTACGTTATTGATTTATCCGAAATTGATACCAAATATGACCTATTAGCTAAACGGGGCCTTTTAGATTTTTTAGAATGAAGCCGGGCGGAGCGGTTCTTTGTCCCCCCCTCCCTGGCCCCAGAGGGGGGGGTCCTTCGGGCTACCGATCTAAATCGGCTTATTTTGATATAAGGAACTGCTGTGCCAAGTTTCATGCTTTAATCAAACAAAAAAAGGTTGTTGCACTTAACATCCTCACTATTGCCAGAGTTGGGCGCCGAAGGCACCCTCATACTCAAAGCGTCGGGCTACGCCCGACGCACGTGGCACGCTGTGCGCGTTCCAAAGCCGGGCGCCTTCGGCGCCATCATACTAAAAGTGTCGGGCGTAGACCGACGTACGTAATACGCTGTATGCGTTCCAAAGCCGGGCGCCTCCCTCATACTCAAAGCGTCGGGCGTAACCCGACGTACGTGACACGCTGTACGCTTGCCAAAGTCGGGAGCCGAAGGCACCCTCATACTCAAAGCATCGGGCTAAGCCCGACGCACGTGGCGCGCTGAATGCGGTCCAAAGCTAGGCGACTTCGACTTTCTCATACTAAAAGCGTCGGGCGTAGTCGGACTACTACAAATCGCGCTCTAAAAAGTACAAAACAATAAGATAGAATTATTTTAAGAAATTATCATGCAGGAAATTATAAATGTTATAATTTTTTGAATAAAAAATACAGCGTAATGTAATTTACTATTTTTTATATATTTAGCAGCTTACTGACACAAACCGAATTCTACGCGGGCGGAGCCGCGGGCACAGCTAGTACCAAATAATTAGAGTTAGAATAAAGGTAAGTTGGTAGCGATTTTGATAGCACACACGGTGGAAGTGTTAATTTAATCGTCAAACTTCTATGAAATTATAATAGTACATTTCGATGCTAGTGCGGAAGGTATGTCATTACTTCACGAGTACCGAGATATCTTGCCACGAGCCGCAGGCGAGTGGCAAGACTCGGGACGAGTGAAGAATGACATTTCCGCACGTGTATCGAACGACGTTTTTTAATACAGTTGCGAAAAAATAAGAAAAACATTGTTAATCGTACACTAAACAAAAGTGGTAACAGTGACAGCTCGGTTAGACGTCGTCTTTGAGTATATTATATCTATGGGCGTTTGGCAGCTATTCCGTTCCATTCAGTCAACTTATTAAGAACGGAATTTTCAATATTGAATATTAAAAAATAAACGTGTTATAATGATGAAGAGGTAAGTAATTAAATATTAAATATGTAATATTTTTCGTATTCTTACATTAACGGTAGGTTTTTATGCTGATTACGACGTTTAAAGGAAACTAATATTAACACTCATCAATAAGTAGTCGTGAATTGGAACAAGTATAAATTTAAAAAAATTGGAAAAGTAAAAAGCACTAGTTCGAGATAACCAACTTTCCGCACGCTAAACAGCTACGTAAAGTAGCACTTTTTGAGCAACTGTATTAAAAAATAATATACAGTACCTATATGGTGCTATTGCCGCCCTAGGGCGGGATTAAGGACAGTAAGTACGTGCCTATGTCAAAACTTTAAAGGGCTATATGTACCTACTGTAAAACTTTGTGTCAGTAGGTAATTGTGTAAAATTCATAAAAAGTATACCTACCAAACCAAAATAATAATAAAATTTAATAGAGATACCTATTGGAATAGGTACGAGGTTTTTTTCTTTTCTTCATGGAGTTAATATTAAGTTACATAAGTACAGGAACTACTTATTACACAATATTTACACCGAAAACGAGTAGATTAGCGCCTTTGAAAACAACCAATTATCCAATTAAATAGATTCGCAATAAAAATACATAACAACGATAAGTATCGACAAGGTTATCAAGGGTTAAGTCTATAGCGTCCGACATGACATGTGATGTGATTTGAGATCACCCAACACATAATAAATAGTATACCTAAATATGTAATAAGTTATTTACGATAAAAAGTGCGAGATTCGACGTAATTGATAACGTTCCCAATTATTATTCTTATTGTTATTCTAATTACTTAATGTAATGTGCTTATTATAGCACACATGGCGTCATCGTAATGGAGCATCAGATGCACCTACTGCTTGCAATACACATGCGAAAAATAGGAAATTCGCAACGAGTGGCGATAAATAAAATTAAAACAAGACCGATTGCGAATTACCTATTCGCACATGTATCGTACAACGTTTTACAGTACATATGGCCTTTTACCTTTTCGACATAGTTATTAACAGAAATTTTTGAGAAGTCCTGACAATTCAAAAAGTTAAATGATATAAACTGTGCGGAAAGAGAAGAGTCGTGGAACGAATGTAAAGGAGTTCATACATTCCACGATTGCGCTATTAATTTAGTTATTACCTACGTAGACGATTTAGGGGATCGAACATATCTTATTTTTTCTTACCTACAAGGAAGGCGGAGGGAGGGGATCCTATCTCATCGCATAATAATTGATTGTCATAATGTAATGTTACGCATAAATCTCTTTTCGCATATTTTTTCTCCAGCTGAAACAGAAAGTACCTATTTTCGAAAATATTTTGCATAGGTTGTGTAGAATAGGGTAGGTTATTAGGTTAGGTTTGTGTTATAATTTTTCAGAAATTGTAATATTTCCAGCACAATAACAATTACGCGAAATGAGTTTTATGCGTAATATTTCATTAGGACAATCAATTATTATGCGACCCAATATGGACCCCGGAGGGAGGGGGCTTCATAGTTCTTACGTAAGATCACAAATATGCGATATTTTTTTCAATTTTTTATAAAATTACGACGTTTAAAATGATACTTCCACACTCTATGCTATGCTATCAAGCACGGTGCAGAGATACCTAGACGTATCAAAAATGATTTTTTTGAAAAATAAACACTAAAACAAACCAAACGTGTATTAATTGTTCCTTAAGATTCTTACCTACCTACGTAATATAGGGGGGAGAAGGTCAGCCTATTCTTTTCTAACATAGGGGCCCTCCCTGGTCAAATCTGCCAAAATTCGTATCATGTAATATAATTTAACGACCGGTCTGGCCTATTAGGTAGTGACCCTGCCTGTAAAGCCGATGGTCCTGGGTTCGAATCCCGGTAGGGGCATTTATTTGTGTGATGAACACAGATTGTTCTTGAGTCATTGGTGTTTTCTATGTATTTTAGTATTTTTTTTTTTTTAGGACATTCTTACACAGATTGACTAAGTCCCACAGTAAGCTCAAGAAGGCTTGTGTTGTGGGTACTCAGACAACGATATATATAATATACAAATACATACTTAAATACATAGAAAACACCCATGACTCAGGAACATATATCTGTATCATCATACAAATAAATGCCCTTACTGGGATTCGAACCCAGGACCATCGGCTTCGCAGGCAGGGTCACTACCAACTAGGCCAGACCGGTCGTCAAGTTGTCTAGTCGTCTAATCGTCGTTTATAATTATGTATATTATATAATATATATATATATATATTGTTGTCTAAGTACCCACAAGCCTTATTGAGCTTAATGTGGGACTTAGTCAATTTGTGTAATAATGTCCTATACTATTTATTATTATTTATTTACTTAAATGAATGGCGCCTACGAAAACAAAACAAATGAGACTTACGGTAGAAGCCATCTTGTGTCTGCTTCTTCACAGGACAACAATGATCAGCTCCGGCGTCGCTGGATCTTTAAATGCGACCGCAAAATGACGTTGTTTCATTCCCTCAGCTTACCTTCCTTTCATGTCAGTACAAAAAGCGCTACCGGATTTGTCGGAACTCGGAACTTGAAGAATACCTACTTCCATCTTTATCTCTCTTGTTTTTTCTTATATTGGTGTGACAAAGATAGATGTCCTCAAGCTCTCGAATGTCGTCATAGTTACGTTGGTTCTGAAGAATGGATTGGCCTTAGCTCGTTAATGATAGGGAATGCTTGCTGTGATAATAAGTCAACTGGTGTCAAAGGTCGCGTTATCACTAATTACGTATATTGCCAAACAAGTGGCAAATTGCTTATAATAATAATTATCATATCGTGTGACCTTAGCACGCGAGTGTTTTTAAAAAGACTTTTCGCAGTACAATACGGGTATATAAGTTATCGTTTTGGAACTACTTTTAGGGGTCGAAAGTGGGTATTGAAGATATGCCTTGTATGTGATTACCTAATCGTGAAAGATCAGATGCATCAGGATCAAAAGTCAATGAAGATGGAGTAATTGCTCGCTTTGTTGTATCCCCGCCCAGTAGCATCCCAATCCGGTTCGAAGGACCATTCAAGATATATATGTTGCAGTCAAAAGTGTGAACTGGTCAAAAGAACTTTTAACCGACAAAAACAGGCAAAACTGCTTTTGACTGAGCATGTTGGTCAAAAGTAGTTTTACCTGAAAATCATACCTATTTCTGGCAGCAGTTTCGTTTTTAGGGCGTAGCAAAGAAAAAATAACCCTAACCTACCTATCTCTGGGAACAGTTTCGTTTTTTGAGCATAGCAAAAAAAAAATAACCCTAACCTACCTATTTCTGCGAGTACTTTTGACTGATAGTAACAGTCACAATTACTATTAACCAATGATTTTCAGGTAAAACTACTTTTGACCAACATGCTCAGTCAAAAGCAGTTTTGCCTGTTTTTGTCGGTTAAAAGTTCTTTTGACCAGTTCACACTTTTGACTGCGACATATACATTATCTAGAAATTCAACAATATTAGAAGAACAATATCAGATTGCCTTGTTGTCCCAACTTCCATGTATTACAGACAGGACCCAGCCGAAAGTAGGTGCCCAACAGACGGTAGTTCTTTTTAGGGTTCCGTTATAGTTTCGCTATGTCCTTGTGTCTGTCTCTCCGTCTGTTCTAGGCTTTGCTCCGTGAGCGTTAGTGCTATAATATAAAGCTGCAATTTGGCTTGGATAAATCGATAAATCCGACTTACTCGTACAATATCTAAGAAAAAAATGTTTTGCGAAAAAAACCTCCCCTACACGTAAAGTGGTGGTGTAATTTTTTATTCGCTTCAATCTTCAATATAAGTAAAGAAAGAGTGTTAACACGATACATCGGTTTGTTCCCAAAACCATCCAAAACGCGCGTTATTTCGTAGTCTACGTCTAGCGTCAACTAGCGGAATATATCAGTACTGCTAGTCGACAATAGATGTCGCGGCGAACAGAAACTAATGCTTAACAATTTTCAGCTAATATAATATTATTTCGGATTACTCGAAGCTCTATTTTCAACCCCTTCTTATAATATTAGCTGTAAATTGTTTAGTAGTATAGTTCGTTTTTTTAGCATTAGAAAGAACTTGAAAGTAGATAAGCGATCTTGACAGGTCTTTTATTTAAAAAAAAATTTAAAAATCAGTAATTATTACTTATGAAAGCAGAAGATCAAGATTTATATAATGATCATATTAGATTCATAATTGTTACATATTTGCCGTAACTAATTTTTAAAATGTGTTTTTAAAATAAAAGACACATCAAGATTGCATATCTTATTTCTAATGCTAAAAAACAAGTGCGAGTCGGACTCGCGCAGGAAGGGACTCCGTACCATAATGCAAAAAAAAACCGAAAAAAAGCAAAAAACAAAAACGGTCACCCATCCAAGTACTGACCACTCCCGACGTTGCTTAACTTTGGTCAAAAATCACGTTTGTTGTATGGGAGCCCCATTTAAATCTTAATTTTATTCTGTTTTTAGTATTTGTTGTTATAGCGGCAACAGAAATACATCACCTGTGAAAATTTCAACTATCTTGCTATCACAGTTCGTGAGATACAGCCTGGTGACAGACAGACGGACGGACGGACGGACAGCGAAGTCTTAGTAATAGGGTCCCGTTTTACCCTTTGGGTACGGAACCCTAAAAAACGAACTAAGTATAGGTAAATTTTTCGTCAGTTCTAATATTTGACGATAGATGTCGACTATGAACTAACGCGCGATTTGGTAAGAAAATGGATGTATACTCTTACCACTCTTTTTCTTTACTTACTCTATGGCAGTGGTGGGCAAACTTTTTTCATGGGGGGCCAGAAAGTTTAGGAAATTTAAGTAGAGGGCCAGCATTGTAGCCAAAATTTATTTTGATTTGTGATAATCTTGGGCATTGGCCATATAGCCCATATACTAATTATTTCATAGGACCGGCCGCGGGCCGGATAAAATCCATTCGCGGGCCGCAGATGGCCCGCGGGCCGTACTTTGCCCCCCACTGCTCTATGGTATAGGCCCCATATGCCTTTATGACAGAAGATAAGAGCATTCTAGAAAAGAAACTAGATAAACGCCATGGAATGGAAAACAACCAACAACTGAAAACTAGATTCGCCATGATAATGTAGCATGATGGTCGCGAATGCCATAACAAAGATAACATAATTATCTTGAGGTTATCGAAACCATAAAATAGCATGCGATGTCCTCAAGTTCATCAAATAAAAACATATATACTACGTTGTAAGTTATGGTGACTATGGTGTATTTTATTATTAATCTATTTTGAAAGGTTCTCAATTTGTCAGTATCTTTTAGGTTTTTGAACACTCTTTGAACATCACCGATACGCAGATTATATACTTGGATATCGCCAGACGGCAAACATCGCAATCAAATTGATTATATCCTGATAAGATCGCGATGGAAAACATCTATCAAGAATGCTCATACTCTACCGGGAGCAGACTGCGGGTCAGATCATCAATTGCTGATATCGAAAGTGCAATTAAAGTTAAGAGCAGTTAGGAAACTCGAGACACGACGAAAGATTGAAGTCACTGACAATGCGAAGTTTTTAAGTGCACTGGAGTAAATGATGATACCGTGGACGAACGTGGACTCCAACACAGAGACTCCGGATCAGTTGTGGGATCGGGCTAAGAATGTTATGGTGAGCTCGGTCAAAGAGTCTAGTGTAAACGTACGGAAACGAAAACGGCAGCATTGGATGAGCGATGCAACATTAAGTCTTGTGGAGGAAAGGCGAAACATGAAAGCAGCTGGAGCTGATATAAGATCCCTCAACGAAAAGTCCGCTAGAATTCAGGACGCTTGCAGGCGGGACAAGAACGACCAACTTCAGGACATTTGTGCAGAAGTGGAAGTCCATGCAAATAAGCATGAATCTAGGGACCTACACCAAAAAATTCGCGCCATCACAAAAACCCTGGGTTGCAAGACCTGGGCCATCGAAAACTCTACTGGAGAGACGGTGACAAACATAGAGGCAATAGCTGAAACGTGGAGGCAATACTGTCAGTCTTGCACAAATTGCTAATTGTGATGTGGTGCAATCATACATTTATCTGGGAGCCTTAATTACGAACAACGGTGGATGTATCGACGAAGTGAAGAGGCGTATGGCTATTTCTAGGTCTGCAATGGACAAGTTGAGGAAAATATGGAGGAATGCAACATATATAGAGCCACAAAAATCCGACTAGTTCTGGCACTTGTATTCCCCATATTCTTGTATGCCTCAGAAACGTGGACCCTGCGGGAAGTAGAGAAGAAGAAGATAGACGCCCTAGAGATGTGGTGCTGGAGAAGAATGCTCGGAGTATCGTGGACTGAATTCCGTACCAACGAGTCTATACTTCGAGAACTCGGCATCAAGCAGCGTTTATCATCTTTGGTGCAGTCTCGTATCCTCACCTTTTTTAGTCACGTATGCCGCCGAGGGGAGGTGGCTATTGAGAGACTTGTGGTCCAGGGAAAGGTCGAGGGTACCAGGCCGCGAGGAAGATCGCCTATGAGGTGGACTGACCAGATAAAGGCGGCAGTAAATGGCTCATCATCACTACATGAATGCACGAGGAAGGCGGCTATTAGAGAAGAGTGGCGACGTGTTGTGAAGCTTGCCACCAACACCTGAAGTGATGACCACGACCACTCTGTCAAGAGTGATACCGACGAAGAAGGAAGGTTTAGGTTTTTAGGCTTCCGTACCCAAAGGGTAAAAACGGGACCCTATTACTAAAACTCCGTTGTCCGTTTGTCTGTCACCTGTATCTCATGAACCGTGATAGCTAGATAGCTGACATTATATAACAATTATATAGGTATAACGCTATAACAACAATTACTAATTCGTTTTTGCTAAAAAATAAATTTTTGGTAGGTAAAAGCTTTTATCGCTGACTCTACTTTTCTTTCCACATACAACAGAACTAATACCAGAGATATATATAACTAATACTCATCGAGACCATTCTAAAAACCCCAAACCCAAACACAATCAGGTTGCGTTGTTTTATTAGAGTTCTCATGGCTACCTCTGTCTCCATCATTGGATAGCTCGATGATACCATAATATTGCATTGTCAACCGACTTACATATGTATCTATGCAAATGTTCAGCTTCATTGGAAGTCGGAAAATGGGTCAATAGTTGACCCGTACAAATATATGTAGTTACATAACTACATATTACACATAATGTAGTTACATAACTACATATTACATAGGTATATTGAAAGTTAAATAAAAGTTTGTAAAAAATTACTAAACACTTGCCCCGGTTTTTATGTACAGTCGACGACAAAGATAATTTACACTTTTGCACCTTACTACTTTGTAATAAGGCGAAAAATGTAAACATATATTCGGCGTCAACTGTACCTTCCTTGGAACAAACGGACTGGCTTTACGGGCAATAATAATGAGGCATGACAGGGGCCATTACAGCGGTGTGACACCGCTACAACGCGATTGGTTGATGAGTTCGCATCACGCGCGCTATTGGTCGCAACTAGTTGCGTTAGACTGCACGATTGGCTGGAATTCGTGAGTAACACCGCTGAACTAGTACCATTTTTAGTGCCCCATTAGACCGCCCATAGAATGACAGACAGATACTTTTGAATGACAACTTTAAAGATACCTATATATATTATCTCTATTTGGAAAAGTACAGTCAAGGAATTTAAATTCCGACCCATTTCGTACTTTGTCACAGTGACAATCAATATGAAAGCCGCTAGAGACCTCATACGGTTGTCACTGTGACAAAGTACGAAATGGGTCGGAATTTAAATTCCTTGACTGTATCAAGGGGGGCCTCGCGAGCCCTCTTCGGACACAGTGAACTAAAAGGGCCTCGCAGATACGATTTCTAGATTGGTTCAGTGTTCACTGTCTCCATCAGTGGCGTAGCGTGAACTAATCTAGCCGTGCGCGAAAACCACATCTGCAAGGCCCTTTTCAATGTGTTTCCCTAAGGTAATAAGATTGGCTTTGCGAGGCCCCCCTAAGTGCGAGGCCGTGGGCGAAGGCCCCAATCGCTCACACCTAGCTACGCCACTGCTCTCATCTCTAAGCTTGTCACGACACTGTAAAACATGGTTTAACCTTTTGAATGCCACGCCTATCGTGTGCAGTCATCGTGAACCTTGTGGGAATGCATGTATATTTTTATTGGGCTGTGTGCTGACTGGGAGCGATAGAGATAGGAACAGGCAGGTCAATGTACGAAATTTCTGGTGCTTAGAGTTCTTACTTTATAATTATATCGAGGGTTATCTCAAATCAAACAAAAGCAACTTACAATTATAGTACTTTATTATAAATATATTTTACATAATAAACAAGGCATATATATTTATCTTATACACTATAAACAGCAACTAAAATGTACATTATTGTGATACCTTAAGGGTTATAACGATTTGTACTTTATTTAGTTACAAATGGTCTAACTACTAATGAAATAAGACACTGATAAGGGGTCATCCATAATTACATCACACGATTTTCATGATTTTTGACCCCTTCCCCTCTTCCTTGTCACACCTGGTCACATTTGGCAACCCCCCACTCCCCTGGTGTGACTACACATATTTGGCAATATTGTTATCAACGAAATTAGCAATTCTACTGAAGTATTATTATTTTGATAAAAAATATTCTAATAACAGCAATTGTTTAATAGGGAACCGATTATGAATTAAAAATTAACCTTTTGGTCGCCAATGACCGATATATCCACAACGCCAAAGACGCATTAATCGGTCACAGACCACAGAGCAACATAGACCTACGTGCATATGCATAAAGTTCAATTTCAGTTTTGACACATCGGTGACGTGGCGTCCGTGTGACTGCTTTTATGTTTGACACGGCGTCGAAAAGGTTAAGAGCCAACAGGAGTGGTCATTTCTCCATACAAACGTACTCCTCGTTTTCCTCCGTGGTTTTTGAAGCTAGAGCAATGATTTTTTCAACACAGATTAATATTGTCAATATCTGTGTCGGACCGTTTTGCTTTTTTTGATATTTTTGTTTATTAAGGCGCTAGAGCCCTTCAAAAATGGCCAAAATGGCCTAATTGACTATGCCGCAATGAGAGGCGTGGCATTCAAAACTGATATCAATTAGCCAAAAAAGCAAAACGGTTGGACACAGATAATTTCATAATCATTTAGATTTCCAAATTTGGTTACGATTGGTTAAGTTTTGGGGGAGGAAACAGAGGAGTACGAAACCTCGATTCTTGAGATTTTTACGCAGGATTTTTCGCCTTGTCCTTATCGCACTACTTTTAGTTGCCGCTTCCGTTAGCGAGACGGGTATATTTACCTAAAATATTTGAAACTCAGCTCATGTCTCCTCTTAACAAATAAATAAGGTATAACGTTGCAAAACCTAGTTATTGAGCTGTACAGTCAACTGTAAAAATATGGTTACAGGCCACAATTATGGGTAAAAATATGTTCCATAGTTCTTAAGTCGCCGACATAAGAGCTGTGGGACATATGTTTGAGATGATTTATGCACCCATATTTTTACAGTTGACTGTACCGCGAATACAAAAAGAACACTTCCGTAAAGTGAAGTTAAAGTGACGTGACGAAGTTTGTGACTTCTTGACCCCCTCCTCCTAAGCGTGTGACGTATTTAATGGATGACCCCTAATTAGATAACACATGTGGCAATGAGATAATTGGAATGGGATAATTATTATATTCTACACATGTTGAATATTATAACAAATTTTAGTTAAATAAAAGGAAAATGAGAAATTTATCACATTAAATTGGACACAAAAAACTTAGAGGATATAACCAAATGGAGTAGTCATTAACAGGCGTTCCCCTCTGTCGAAAATAGGCGGCTATATACACATTGTATGGACTGACGTTTATCTGACATGGCTATTTTTACGTTATGATGCGTAACAGAGGCGCGTTATCGGAGAGCGCATCTACACAGAGTTGCTTTTTTGAGCGTTAAACTAGCCCGCGCTCAGGTGCCAAATATTGCTCGGGGTCTATTGGAAAGCTACAAACTATACCTATACATTTGACGTGCCCCTCCCCCGCAAAAATCGGCAGACTTTTTTGTACCGAAAATTACAGACATGGCGTATCCGTTTGTTTATATCCTCTAAGCTAAAAAATATGGAAATTTTAAAAAGAAACGAGAACTCAAACTTTAAAACATTTTAGTATTTTTTATTTTCTAAGTTACAAAAAATGGTACCCTAATTCGATTCCTTAAATTTTATTGAAAAATAAATTGTCTGAATAATTACACATTCGCATGATAATGGTTAATGTTCGTTAATGTACTTACAATGGTGTTCTGTATCTTACAGTTTGACATAAAAAGTAATCTTAGCACGAACTGAATGAAATATGCCTTTTATTGTATACTTACAAATATTTAGGTATACTAGTAATATATAATCTGAAAAAAAGAACAGAAAATAATATTAGTGGTATCACATACAATTCGCACGTCTACTCTTTTGAACTAATAAAATAACAATAAGCATCCACTGCGTTACCATACTGCTCAAATTCGTTTTAAAAAATCTAGAAATACTGTTTTATTTGAATAAACTACGTAATATTGTGATAAGTGTTACGAGTTTAAGAAATAAAAAGGTTAGGATTTTGGTACATTAAAAGCATAATTTTTCGATTTCGTAAAATGTTTAGTTTAAATGACGTAAACTCTAGCGGACTAACATACAAAAAAATGTCACTTATGTAGAATCATTGAATTGGTATGAGAAAATAAAATTGAATTAGTTTTATTTCAAAATCGAATGAAACGCTCGAAACCAACTGTGCCATTTAATAACTATTCATATTTCATGGATATTTAGTACTAGCAAACAAAATAGAGCGTATAGAGGCGGATTGTCAAAGTAAATTATGTTGCCACTGTAAATTTACTGCCATCTTTCGACAGAGGATTAAAACTGTTAGAACGCCATTTGACTTTGATCCTTATTCTTTCGCTGATATGTGTTAACTTGAAAAATATGAATATTACGCGCGATCGCTCGAAAAGCATTTGCAATACCTTTGGCCTAGTCGCGAGATGGCAGTAAATGTACTGTAGCTACATAATTTACCATGACAGTAACTCCCTATTTCAAATTCTCTTTGGTACTAGTATTAAGACCGTGGGACGCTAGAGGTTTTAAAAGTACTAAAATGTAACTAAGACCATACTCCTCCTTTATAAAACATATAGCAGAAACCATATCTCAACGGTGGAACCGTTCTCTAAGCACCATACTGGGCTGGCTGAGATGTAGGATCAGTATCGCCGTTATACGCGCCACCAGCATGTGTATCCGAGGCACACGCCACCGTTTTAAGTCGACCGCCAGGTGGCTTGGGTTCGACGACGGTGCCGCCCTTCCACACATCGATTGAAACCACTTTTCTACCCTACCCACATATGTATTACCTAACCCTTTGCCTATGTACTTATGATTGTTTTAATGTAATAAATTTTTGTTGTCCCAGACCATACCTAGTCATCTCTACTAATACTCGAGGCAGAATCCTCTTCACTGTCGCTCGACCACTCCCCCTCACTGTACTCCCTATCTTCCTTCTTCTTCTTTTTCCTTCTATGTTCCTTCTGTTCGCTCTCTTCCTTCCTCTTATACTCTTTTTCTTCGTCACTAGAAGATTCTTTGTCAATTTTCTTTTTCCTTCTATGCCGTTCGTCTTCGCTTGAAGATTCGTTCTTTTTCCTTCTGTACCTTTCTTCGTCAGAGGATGGTTGCCGCTGCTGCTGTGTTTCTAGATTTTGGCATAGTTCTTTAGTGGGGGAAGTGGTGCGCAGTACTTTGAGAGTGTTGGATAAGTCGATGTTCGGGGGTAGCTCGTGAACTACCTCTTCCTCTACTTCTCGCTTTTTCTTCTTCTTGCTCTTGGCCTTCTTGTCCTTTTTACGCTTTTTCCTCTTAGAACTGGAATATAGAGAAATATTAATAGATAACATTAAGTACGAGTACTAACATTGTATGAAGTCTGAAATCGTTTTTTGATTGTCATGTCGACGTTGCCAATATCCATACTAATATAAATTTATTTTACTTAAAATAATAATGATATTTTGTGTAAGTAATGTTTTCATGTATAAAATAATAATGTGTTGACATGTAATAAAATAATAATAATAAAAGTTTTGTCAGGAGGCAACAAAGTGTGCGCCTTCAATGCCTGGGTAATGCCGATACTCACATACTCCTTTGGCATACTAAGGTGGACTCAGACCGAGCTGGATGCCCTGGATCGGAGATTCCGACAACTGCTCAGCACACACCGTATGCTGCACCCACGCTCGTCTGTTATGAGATTGTACATCCCACGGAAATGTGGAGGTCGCGGCTTTCTAAACGCCAAAAATCTCCACAACCGTGAGGTGTACAGTCTCAGGAATTATTTCCTCAACAACGAGTGTGGGATGCATCGTGATGTGGTGGCAGCTGACAGGGGCCTCACGCCGCTCTCCTTGGCAAACGAGAACTGGCGCAAACCTGTAGTACTAAGCACCGAGGACCGCAAGGCGGTATGGAAGGATAAGCAGCTACACGGGCGGTTCTACAAGGCCCTCATGGGACCCGATGTAGACCTGCCCGCGTCGGTGAACTGGCTACGATTCGGGGACCTCTTCGGAGAAACCGAGGGTTTTGCCTGTGCAATTGCGGACGAAGTTATCATGACGAATAACTACCGGAGATATATCCTGAAGGACGGTACGGTCGACATTTGTCGGGCATGCCGCCGTCCCGGAGAGTCACTCAGGCATATTATCTCCGGTTGTTCTCATCTTGCTAACGGCGAGTACTTGCACAGACATAACCTCGTAGCCAGAATTATTCACCAGCAGCTTGCCCTCCTATACGGCCTTGTGGACCGCGAAGTGCCGTACTACAAGTACTCACCTGCGCCAGTTCTCGAAAATGGTCGTCCACGCTCTATTGGGATCGATCTATCATCACGGACAGGAATATTGTAGCCAATAAGCCCGACATCGTGCTGATAGACCGATCGCAGCGCCGGACCGTGCTCGTCGACGTCACCATCCCCCATGATGAAAATCTCGTGAAGGCCGAGAAGGACAAGTCCAGCAAGTACCTAGACTTAGCTCACGAGATAACCGCCATGTGGGATGTTGACTCGACGATCATTGTTCCGATAGTCGTGTCAGCGAACGGTCTCATAGCGAAGAGTCTCGACCAACACCTAGAGAGACTCTCGCTGGGTGGTTGGATCAAGGGTCAGATGCAGAAGGCGGTAATTTTGGACACGGCGCGTATAGTACGTCGGTTCCTCACTCTGCGGCCCTGACCACCGGCAGCTTGGGCCCTGCCCCGCTGCCGGCGGCACCCTAGGTTAGGTTTTGATAATGTGTTTATATGTATTTTTTATTGTTTTTTAAGTGTTTTTATATTTTACTTTTATATTCATATTATAATTAACCTAACTTAAGACGAAAAATGAATAAAGAAAGTTTAATAATAATAATGTAATTTACAACTCTCTGAGACAATGTCTTGTATAGTACGTCGATTCCTCACTCTGCGACCCTGACCACCGGCAGCTTGGGCCCTGTCCCACCCTGGGTTAGGTTTTTTATAATGTGTTTATATCTTTTTTTTTTGTTTTGTAAGTGTTTTTATATTTTACTTTTATATTCATATTATAATTAACGTAACTTAAGAAGAAAAATAAATAAATAAATAATGTAATAAAAGTATGATTGATTGTTTGAATATTTTATCTACGGAAGTAAATATGTCCGTGTTTTTACCTTCTCTGCTGAAACGGTATTTAAGTAATTTTTCATGTTAGCATAGGCTACTTTGTTTTTGTATATCTATCCCATGAGAAAGGAAATGAGACACACCGAATCCCACGAAGCCGCGGGAATCGCAAATACAAAAATATTTAGACGGCTTTTTGATGGAAACTTACCTATCTATATCTGATTCTTCATTTTCTTCTGAAGATCTGAAACAATTAGAAAAATTAATAACTTATAAGTTATCGTAAAATAACCGGAATAATTCATAAAAATTGACTGTAATATTATATATTGGAATTATGAGTAGTTTTCGGAATACCCAATATTCTTTTGGCGCTTGTCTCCCCGACTGCTTGTAGCAGTTATTAGAGATGCACCGGATATCCGGTTACTATCCAGTATCCGGCCTATCCGGCCCTCTTTTTAATATCCGGCCGGATACCGGATAGTAATTTTGCTCGTTTTGGAGTCAACAAATTGGATTTAAGAAACCGTCATGTCCAAAATCGTACCTACTCATTTATTATTTTAAAACATTTTAAACATTCCACTATTGCACGCGCACGCATTTTCGAACCTAGAAATGAATCCACGCGAACTTTCATTACGAAACAGATCAAAGCCTGCACAATTGCGCACCTGAAAAACTGAAATGTAGGTATAATTTCGCCGGCCGAATATTCGGCGGCCGGATAGCGGATATACGGCCAAACAACTATCCATTGCATCTCTAGCAGTTATTCAAAATTGTTTGCACACACGAATACAGAACGACGAACGGCTGGAATGGAAGTTTAAGCCTACGGTTGTAAGGTATTCCATCTGTCCCATATCTTGGTCCAATGTCATTGCGTCTCAATCTCTAATTAAGTAAAATGTGAGACAAAATACACATTGGACAAAGAAATTGGACAGGTGGAATACCACACTTACCTATATTTTCTGCGCTTCTTGCGATGGGCCTTTTCATCGTCGTCATCTGAAAAAAATGGGCAAACGTTACGTAAAGGTAAACTTTAAAATTTTGACTAAAAAATAAATGTGTGAAGCAGAAGAAAGTTTGCTCTCATACAAAAATCACGGACAAACCAAATACCAAACCAAACCGTTTCGCACGGTCAAATTATACACTTGAACCTTCCTCAAGAATCAGTCTATCGTAGGTGAAAACCGCATGAAAATCCGTTCATTAGTTTGAGTTAATCGCGAACAAACAAACACACAAACAGACAGACGCGGCGCTGGTCTTTGTATTATAATGTGTAGTGACGTACCATATTTGGAGCGGTGCCGTCTCTTCTCACGGCGCCGGCGTTTCTCCTCCTCCTCTTCTTTCTTCTTTCGAAGGGATTCTAGCGTGTCCACCTAAAAGCAACAACAATATTTTATATGTACGCATATTCTTGCTATATGTAAGTCGCTTGCAGCGGTATCGCTGCCTTATGGCATAAAGCTTTTTCCTGTAAATCGGTGGACCTTATTACAAGAGGCATAAGGTCCACCTATGTACAGTTGTAGGCGATGGTATGTATGTCTATGTGGTGGTACCATGGCGCTGGCAAGGGAACAGGCGGGCAGCGCGGCGGCGGCGGCGGGGTGCGCGGGGTCGACGCCCACGCGGCGCAGGAACTCGGCGGCGCGCGCGCGCCGCGACCGCTGCTTCTCCCGCGACGCCGACCCTTCCACCTCCACTACAACAGGAAAATCATTTGAGATGTAAAGTGGCCCACTGAACCCTTTAACCATTTGACATTCCTTTCTAGTCATTCAATTTCGAACCGTAATTCTTGTAGTAAAGATTCGTTTTTGTTTTAAGTATGATGGCAAGTATGTTGCCACTACGAATGAAAGGGTTAACAGTCCGCCGGACGGTATCAGCCTGTCAGAACAAAAAATTGCCAGTTCCGAACAACTGACAGGCCGATACCGTCCGGCGGACTGTTAATCAGTGGGCCCCTTAAGAAGCAAATGTGTATTGCGAAAATGTTCGTGTGCATTATCCGTCTTCTAACATGTAAACAAAATATCTCGCAAACTGTATCCTCTATAATTTTATAATAGATGTTTTAACATCATTAGAACTATAGAGACCCATCTTGTGGCCTGAATCGGAAACATATGTGCACATGTACATTGCCAAAGTAAGTGCTACCATCTGCCGTTCTCGTCGGTACTATTCCTTGTGCATAGTAGGTTCTGCCATCTTGTGGGCTACATCGGAAGCATAAACGACACATTTACGCCTCGCGCCAAAAATTTTACAGCTCCTATGCTGCCCCCTACAGTTCATGCCTTTTCATGCCCCCTACAGGGGGCCTATTATGAGTGCAACTAATTTTGTTAGAGATTATTGATAACTTACTTTTAGTATCCGAATAGTCTCCAGTCAAATCAATCAAATCGTCATCATTGTCTTCCAAAGATATAACTTCATCAACCTCATTCTTCTTCACACTCTCCTTATCTCTTTTCCTCTCCTTATCCACACTCCGATCTCCCTTTCTCTCCCTACTTTCCGATTTGGATGTTTTGCTGGGTTTCCGCTTGTCTCTTTTGACTGGACTATCTCTGTCTCTTGGTTTCTCTATTTTCTTTTCTGGGGTTAAGGATTTCTCTTTGCGTGGCTGTGGTATTTCTGGTTTAGGGATAATCTGAAAATAAAAGAAAATGGTAAACCCAAAGGATAAATGAAAAAAATGTTATGTTTTTAGAAAAACCCTTATACTGGGTGTGTCCTGTAATACATAAGCTAAAAAATTACCTGTAGGTTGTACTCCTCAAACCGACCAACATTTGTCCAGCGACTTCTAAAAACTTGTATTTTTATTTTTAGCACACTTGTAAGTTTATTCTAAGATTTCTAAGACGCAATGTATTGCGAATTGCGTTTTGTTTAAAGCGTGTCTGATGACAGCGTAAATTGAAGGCATTTTTTTTTAAAGTTGCTGTATTTCTAATAGTTGCTGAACAAATGTTGGTCAGTTTGAGAACTAGCCTAAAGGTTAATTTTTTGCTACCGGTATGAGTTAAGCGTAAAATTATTCGATTCATGTCACGAGGTGGCAAAATAGCCAACGGGCATGGCCTTTACAGGGTGGCCCAAAATTTGCATTAACAAAAAAAAATTAGAAAAACAAAAATACAATCATTTAGCTAAAACATAACGTATTATTTTCAAAATATACTCCCTAGCTTTGATACACAAACGCAAACGTTTATTAAAATTATCAACAAATGCCGCAGATTTTTTTAAATGTATTTTTTGCTCATTCTGTATATCTACCCTCTCTGGCTGCACCAAAACCGGCTGCATGCTATCCTCTTTCCTCTCCACAACGGGCATCTTAGGAGGCTCCTGCGAGGCCTTCTGGGCCTCCATCTTGTACACCACCGCCTGCGGTATCTGGTTGACGGGAGTCTGCGATTTGGGCGATTCCGGTTTTTCGGTCTTTTCGGTTTTTTCGGCCTCCTCGTCGGAGCTGGACTCGTAGGGGAGAGCCGGTTTTGGGAGTATCGGATCCGGTTCTTTTAGCTTCTTTATTGAGAATGACACTGGTGCTGCAATAAATAAAAAATAATAATACCGTCAACCGGGGTGAATAGAGACAACACATAAAATGTGACTTATCTGACAATTTACCTTAAAAACTACCCACACAAATTGTATCATACAAAATCTACTACTATTTCCAACCGAATGATACGCTTTGTGTGGGTATTTTTTATGAAATTGTCATGTAAATTAAATTTTAAGTGTTGTCCCTATTCATCCCAGTCATCCCTATTCACCCCGATTGACGGTATATTAATATTACGGAATAATCGTACACAAATCGACTGAATCCCATAGTAAGTAGATTTCATTTCATTTCATTTATTTTGTTGTAAAGTCATGTACATACATAAGTAAATCCAGATGTTATACAATAAAATACAAGTCAGACCATGACACCCTGTAAGGGCACACAACATTAACTTAAGGACTAAAGTTTGGGTTCATTTATAAATCACAATTACATATTAATATTACAAAAATAGATGTTATAAACTATTATGTGTTCCGTACTCCACATCGAAGATCTTCATTGTTTCATTGAGAGAGTAACGCGATCGTTGACCGATCGATGCCGCTAGCGTCTATGCAGTCGCTCCGCTCCACGCCGTGACGTAGTTCCGCTTCCCGTCCCTGCCAACCATTGCTCGCCTCCCGCTAATCTCCGCCGCCATGTCATTGTTTCGTCGACCGTCTTGACCGATGGTCCGCAAATATTTTTTGCGTATATTTTTGCAGCATGGTGCTTTAACATTTCCGATCCAAAGCTCGGTCGATTAAATAGTGAGATATGGCAGAGATCGCTACTATTAGTCTTTTGGCGGTCTCGCGATCGAAGTCATCGAACGGTGCTTTTCGATTCTACCCACTTTTTTCTCGCTAAATTAATTTTCACATTCCATGCTGCTAAAATCGTTACCGTTAACTCGCATTTTCGAGATCGAAGTAGGAAGTGCGTCAGTGGTTTTCGTTAACAAGTGGTAACAAGTCGCTCCGCATCGGAGAGGGAACGTGCGGTCATCGTGCCTGCGGCGGCGGCGGCGGCGCGGCGGCGGACGGCCCGCGCGCGCCGCTGCCGGGGGCCGCGCTTCGCCGATAAGGAGGTTTGGATTGTCTCGAACCATCCGGTGAGCCAGTTTAAGATATTCTAATTTTATTGGCGTTCAGAAGTTACTTCGACACTAAAGGAGGGTTCTCAGGCAGTAGCCTGGGAGTACCTCGTGTTGTTAGTTGCGGCGCGACCGGGGCGCCCCGTCCCCCGGCGCGGGAGCGTGTGCGGGGACGCGGGCCGCCGCGTCTTCTGCTGTCGTCCAAGGTGACTCCGAGACACCGCGACGCTGCGGGCCACGGTGGGCGCCTCCAGTCCGCAGGACTCGGAGAGACGTCACACGCCCGCTCCTGTTACTGCAGTCGCGGTGCGGACGCCTCCAGTCCGCGGGACTCCGAGAGACGTCACACGCCCGCTCCTGTTGCTGCAGTCGCGGTGCGGACGCCTCCAGTCCGCGGGACTCCGAGAGACGTCACACGCCCGCTCCTGTTGCTGCAGTCGCGGTGCGGACGCCTCCAGTCCGCGGGACTCCGAGAGACGTCACACGTCCGCTCCTGTTGCTGCAGTCGCGGTGCGGACGCCTCCAGTCCGCGGGACTCCGAGAGACGTCACACGCCCGCTCCTGTTGCTGCAGTCGCGGTGCGGACGCCTCCAGTCCGCGGGACTCCGAGAGACGTCACACGCCCGCTCCTGTTGCTGCAGTCGCGGTGCGGACGCCTCCAGTCCGCGGGACTCCGAGAGACGTCACACGCCCGCTCCTGTTGCTGCAGTCGCGGTGCGGACGCCTCCAGTCCGCGGGACTCCGAGAGACGTCACACGCCCGCTCCTGTTGCTGCAGTCGCGGTGCGGACGCCTCCAGTCCGCGGGACTCCGAGAGACGTCACACGCCCGCTCCTGTTGCTGCAGTCGCGGTGCGGACGCCTCCAGTCCGCGGGACTCCGAGAGACGTCACACGCCCGCTCCTGTTGCTGCAGTCGCGGTGCGGACGCCTCCAGTCCGCGGGACTCCGAGAGACGTCACACGCCCGCTCCTGTTGCTGCAGTTGCGGTGCGGACGCTTCCAGTCCAGCGGGACTCCGAGAGATCCGCGTGGCTCTGCGAGACGTCACAGGCCCGCTCCTGCAGCCGCGGGCGCATCGCGGGTGGATCGCGCCAAGGTGAAGGCGGACCGCTTCTGCGTCCCGACTGCTCGAGCGGAAGGAAGGTAAGTTACGTGTAAGCAGTGGAAATGCTACGAGTACAGCGACGATCGCCGCGTTGGTTGCCGCCCGTCATGACGTCGCTGGTGACCTACGCGCCGGTGGTGGCCACCACGATGGCACCGCCGAGGGCAACAGCGTCGCCGTGATGATGCGTGCAGCTACGAGCCTAGCCATCGGCGCCTCCCGTGCCGGTAACGTCCGTCACGCGCACCGGCGCCTGTCGAGCTGGCCGCCACGACGGCGCCTCTCGCACCTGAGCCTGGCGACGGTGGCCGCCATGATGGCGCCGCCCGCTCGATGACGCCGCCTGCCCCCCGAGCTGGCCGCCACGATGGCGCCTCTCGCATTACGCATCGACGCGGCGGCGGCGGCTGCCACAATGGTGCTGCCCGCCACGATGATGCCGCCCGCCACGATGGCACCACCACCTGCGCACTGGCGCCTCTCGAGCTGGCCGCCACGATGGCGCCTCTCGCCTCACACCAGTGCCTCCCAGACCAGCCAGCCAGACGGCGACCGCCTCATGCACCGGTACCTCCCGAGCTGGCCGCCACGATGGCGCCTCTCGCCTCACGCACCGGCGCCTCCCGAGCCGGTGGCGGCGGCCGCCACGATGGAGCCGCCCGCCTCACGCGACAACGCCTCTAGAGCGGGCCGCCACTATGGGTCCTCGCCTCACGCACCAGCGCTTCCCGAACCAGTGGCGGCCGCCATGAGCCGCCCGGCCTCAGGCACCGGTGCCTCCCGAGCGGCGGCGGTTGCCACAATCACGCCGATGCTGTCCACCGATGCTGCAACTACGACGATGTCGTCCCTTGCTCGCTGGGCGCCACAGTATCAGTTTTGTCCTGTCCACATGGTTCCATTGAGGTACGCAGGCGCCTATAGCTATGGTGCAGGTATAGGTATGGTATGGTACAGCACGAACAGACCGCTAAGCTCTTGGTTTCGGTCAAAGAATCCTCCGGCGACGGCAGACAAGGTCGTAAAGAGCCCCGTCCTAGCGCGGCTCGACTGCCCGGAGTTGAAAGCGGTAAGATATGTCGATACTCAGAAGAAAATACGTCGTGTTCCCGGGCTTCATAAAGGTGCTGATCGACTTCGCTGTGTCGCTTCGAAGTTCCTACGACTTCTCGAGGCCATGGAGTGGTCCAACCGGAGAACAGCTAGCGACAAGGCCCTGTGCGACCGCTCGAAACCGAGGTGAAAGGCATCGAAAAGGTCTGCAGACTTCACATAATTATCTCTGCTTGCTCGCGCTCTCCAGCTTAAGTTCCGTCTTACAAAGACGAACTCGTGCGAAAAGCCATAATAAACAAAATGGGACAAATAAACCCGCTGCGCCTGAACAAGCTTGAGTTTCCGGTGCTAAGAGAAAGGGGCCAGGAGGACTCCAGCAGTTTCCATCTGTCTGTATTCGACTTTATCGAAACAGTTTTGTTACGCAAAGCACCAAAATCGATTTTAGACTTGATCTCATCAGTTCGATTTCCTTAAAAGCATGCTACTAACTCGATGCCCTATACTAACTCGATATAGGGTGTCTCTTCGGATAAAGCGAATTAGACCATCACGCTCCTAGACATCACGTGGGACACGCGGCACAACACCCCGATTGAAAGTTTTTGTTTTCGCGACATACAGGCCTGCCTTGCTGCAGAGTTTCTCGCAGAAATGAGACTCAATGCCTTCTGTTCAGTCTCAAATTCGCAAACTTTTGTTCATGGAGGAAGGTGAAGCCTTCGCAGTCCCCAGCAACACGGAGCTGCCGAAAGCCTCGCACCACCTTCTTCCTCATCTTATGCAAGCAGTCCGTTACAATCTCCAATATTGGTAGACAATGTACGAGGTAAGGCCCTTTCAGCGAAGAGTAACCGTTAACGGGCCGCATCTGCAGCGCTGACGACAGAAGTGTAAACATACAACCGCACCGGTACAGTATACATAAAACGACGGCGACACTACATCCCTTCCGTTACTACGGCTGTCGCAAAAACTGCTGATGTCAGCAGATCGTCTACAGGTCGCGCTGGTTGCTTGCTACTTGCCAGGTCGGTACAACCCCCGAGGGCGACGGTTTATCAAGAAGTCACTGCGCGCCCGAGTGGCAGCTGCGCCCAGCAGCCGCCGAGACTGTCTTCACCTGACAGGCGCCTTGTTGGCCGGCCTCCGCTTTCGAGAGCCCTCGCACTGTGCCACGGTATTTCTTAACAGACTCATTGAACTGCTACCACGACGTTTGACAGCTGCCTGTGAGACTTGACATGGATGTCTCCACCTCCCAGCCTAGTCTGTGTACTGCGACGGCGTGATAAGGAGAGTCTTAAAGCAGCTGTGGTAAGCTTGCAATTTACTGGCGGTCCTAGTGAACACAACGTCAGACCGCCCTCCCTTACGAGTCAACGACCTTAAGAATGAGGCGTAGCTCCTGTCAGATAGGACGCTCCAACACCGAGCTGGCGGGATCAGGAGTGACGTCCGCTACTGGCGTGACTGGCGCATGCATATAACATGCCAAGGTCTAACGCTACGTAGCGAACGAAACGCAACTGTCACTGTCTCACTAATATGGAAGAACCGGATATTCCCGATTCCGGTACTGTGTTTGTATAGAAAACCAGTAACGGGAGCCCCTAGATCGTCCCCTTGTCTAGGCTGCATGTACGGCCACAATGTAGAAACTGTCTTTATGGTGCATCAAAAATAAGATCAACTGCCAGGTACCTCTATCCAGTGAAGTAGCGAGCTACTCAGACGTCTATTTCTATTATCCATGTTAGCTTTCAGAACGATACTCGTTCATAAGCCTCTCACAAGTGCTGTGTATGAACCACTATCGGACACTATGCATTCTTCCAACGCCATTAATAGCGAGACCAGCGCCTCCCAAAGCACCAGCTTGGGACGCGAGACATCTACTTGCCCTAATTTAAATAGCCCTACAACGTTAGGTACGTTAGAAGAAGTACGATAGAATAGCTGCCGCACTTTTGCTGTTAGCATCAGGCCGCAGGGTCAATGACCTTACTCTACTACACTGTAGCCCGGGCAATTACATAGATAACTTTAACGCTATTATTTTGTGTCCGAAATTCGGCTCTAGACCAGATAACGTGTCTTACCGACTGGACTCTTAGAAGCTCCGGAATAAAGTATAGACCCAGTATAAGTAGGTAGTCTGGGTACGTCACCTTGCGAGAATTACACAAAATGTTAGGGGACACTTCGCTTATTTCTTTCAGCCACAGTCTCATCCAAGCCGGCCTCGCCTACGATTGCTTTTGATCCACGATGTACTTAATAACTAAATTGGCTGGAAAGCTATTCACTTAGCGATATTTTCGCTTATGTTAATTGGGAACATGACTCGCCGAGATTCTGCGGATCGGATGCGATTTCGAATGAGAATTCTCTTAAACCAGTTTAACGTCAGATTCGAACCTGAGATTACAATTTCAATTCTCAATTTCCTGTAATTCACATTATAACGAGTCACTGTGATTTCATGGGTTGCAATATGGTGTATACATATTTATTCTTTCTCTGAGTTCTATGACAGTAGGTGTAGCCCTATCGCTTGCGCGCCCGCTCACTCGCCACCAGGAGATAATAAACAGGTCTCAATGAAGATCTTCGATGTGGAGTACGGAACACATAATATACAAATTTTACCTTCCAATAAAATTGGTATTATGTTTCCTTCCACATCGAAGATCTGAGTAATGCCTTCCTGGCAGGCTACTAGGCTACTTTTATGCCGACGGTACTTCTCCTCAACAATGACATGGCGGCGGAGATTAGCGGGAGGCGAGCAATGGTTGGCAGGGACGGGAAGCGGAACTACGTCACGGCGTGGAGCGGAGCGACTGCATAGACGCTAGCGGCATCGATCGGTCAACGATCGCGTTACTCTCTCAATGAAACAATGAAGATCTTCGATGTGGAAGGAAACATAATACCAATTTTATTGGAAGGTAAAATTTGTATATTGTCATTAAGAAAATCCTTAACCGAATAATAACATTTATCAATTAATAAATTTACTAGTTTGTTTTTAAATACCGTGTTTCGAGTTTCTTGCTTAATATAATTGGGAATTTTATTTGTGATTAAAATACATTTATATTGGGGACTATTTTTACACATCTCTAGGTTAGTCTTTGGTAATAGCAGTTTATTTCTATACTGTGATCTAGTGTTTTCCTTGTCTTGTTTTACTGTAAATAAATATGGATGAGGATGAGATTTCCTCATGTCTGCGCGCGACACACACAACTGTGGGGGTTAAATAGCTCAAACCCGATAAATAACACTTACTCCGTTATTTCTGTTATAGAGAGGTAAATAATTTATGAGGTAATATTATTAACCTTTTGAACGCCAAACGGTGCATCCATTCGCCGTGCCACTGACGCCACGGGGGTAAAATTTAGTTTTGTCACAGAATAAATAATAGTACTAGGTACAGAAGACTTACTCTAACAAAACGCGTCTGTCACGATCAGCACAGATATGGCCGCTAGGTGGCGACAGCGCCACGCGCGGCTTATGGCAAACCCCAAAATTGGGGACGAACGGATGTACTTTTAGCTACCTGTAGCAAAGCGACGAAATCGCGGAGTGAGACACGCCTGGTTTTGTGAATAAATAATGCCAACCTAGAACTGGTGTGTTTTTCAGTAGATTTTCATGAAACAACGATCCGCTTCAAATGCAGTCTTTCGCGTCGTTGTCACGATTTTGCATTGACGTCAATTGACGTCTGTGGCGTTCAAAAGGGCAAAAATACACACCTGTGGTTCTCTTAGGCTCCTCCTTCCCGGTCCCATTCGCCCCTCCTCGCTTCTGTTGCATAAGTCGCGTGTAATAAGGGTGGTAAATGTGGTCTGGCTCCAGAAACGTAAACCTGGGGAGAGAAGAATATTTGTAAACCTTATGTACGCCAAGAACTATAAGGTATAAGTACTAGTGCTCGACGATGTACTAGTATTCGACAAGGGCACTTTATGTCAAAGTGACAAGGATTAAATTTGAAGCGTCGAGCACTAGTACTTCTACCTTACATGCGTAAAATGGTACTTTCTCAAATTTTGTTGCAATGACATACGTTTCGCCACGTTACGGTAAGGGTGGTATTCCACCTGTCCGATTTCTTTATCTAATGTGTATTTTGTCTCACATTTTGCTTAATGAGAGAGGCAGACGCAATGACATTGGATCACGATATTGGACAGATACTACCCTTACCTCGGATCGTTCTTGGCGCGCACGATCTCGGCAAACTCGTCGCCATTCCGCGCGACGTAGGCGGCCATCTTGTCGATCACTTGCACGTCCTCGGGCGGCGTGATTATTGGAGGCTGCTGCAGTTATCACACTGAGCGAAACAGCGCTATGCAAGTGTAGCGATGTCTCGCATACCCGAATGGAGCGTCCGTATAAAAACAAACGCTACCTCGGCTCGTTCTTGGCGCGCACGATCTCGGCGAACTCGTCGCCATTCCGCGCGACGTAGGCGGCCATCTTGTCGATCACTTGCACGTCCTCGGGCGGCGTGATTATTGGAGGCTGCTGCGGTTATCACACTGAGCGAGACAGCGCTATGCAAGTGTAGCGATGTCTCGCATACCCGAATGGAGGGTCCGTATAAAAACAAACGCTACCTCGGGTCGTTCTTGGCGCGCACGATCTCTGCAAACTCGTCGCCATTCCGCGCGACGTAGGCGGCCATCTTGTCGATCACCACTTGCACGTCCTCGGGCGGAGTTATGATTAGGGGTTTGTCTTTGCCGTCCGATGAGGACGAGTCGTAATCTGTTGACAAAATACACTTGTTTGCTACATTATGTCTAGTTTAGTAGTTTTTGTAACCGAGTGGTAAATTGACAACAGTTGTCATTAGAAAAAGGCGCGAATTCATTTTAATCATCATCATTAGAAAAAAATTACATGATGATAAAACCTTAGCGCAGACTTTTATCAAATGAAATATGCGGCATTTTCTAGTGACAAAATTTCCCTATTTAACTTGGAAAAAGTTTTACCAATGACAACCCGCTCAATATTTAAAACAATTTAAATTATACATACCTATACAGATGTAGTGCATAATTGTTTTCCATCGTAATTTAACGGAAACATACGAACGTGTCTTGCTATTTCAGTCAGTGTCGGTACAAAAAATATTAACGTTGACTGAAGTAGCATGACAAATACGAATGTTTTCGAGAAAATACGACGGAAAACAATTACTCACTACATCTGCAAGTGTTCAAAGACTTCATAGATGTATGTATGTAATCAGTAGTATTGTGGTGCGCATGCCGCGACCGCTGCAGGGGACCATCATCACGGCCGAAAGGTGTCGTGTTTCGGAGGTTCCGGGGCAAACTGCCGAATCCGACACAAGCGCAGCCGATGCAACGGTGCCACGCCGTTTTGTCGACTAAATAGTGTTTAGTTTTATTTTAAGTTTATAAAATACATATGTATGTTTACACTTGTTGCCTGATTTCAATTACTAAATAAATTAGTTCTATTTGAGTTACCAGAAGCATCACTATCCGAGTCAGTGTTATAGTTCTTCATGAGGCTGAGGCCGGTGGAGCGGGCGCCGACGGGCCGCGTGGGCGGCGCGCGCGGCGGGGCGGGCGGCAAGGGCGGCGCGGGAGGGGGAGACTCTGAAATTGACACTTATTTTAGTCAAGGAGCTAATAAGTATAGATTTACGTTTTCCTAGCTAAATTCAGTGGTAATTAATTTTAAATATACTTTGGCACACTCACTTTGTCAGTAGAAAAAGGCAAATTAAAAGAAATGTAGGCGGGAAGGTTGATCTCCCAGGGAATAATTGAATTTCACGCCTTTTTCTACTGACAAGTGTGTTGTATGTTGGTAAAGACCCGGGAATGTTGGCAATGGATAGACGGCTTCAGAGTTGATCTGTCTGTTTTCGCTTAGCTTTTTGAACTACATAACATCCATACCATACCTTTCAGATCGGAGGCGATAAAAAAATAATATCGAAACAAAATGGCGGCTGAGTGTGACAATAATTACCATGTTCCCTAGTGTACATGACGGGCGCCCTGGATATCACAGGCCTGTGTCTCGGAGGCAGAGGTTCAGTGCCCGGTGGAGCCACTTCTCCGGGGGCCAGCTCGGGGGTATAGTTGTCATCCAGGGTCGCTTCCCCTCGCATCTTCGAGACCAGCATCGTGTAGTCGCAGTCGGCAGAGGGGCGGTAGTGGATGCTTGGGATGGATGGTGCCTGAGAGAATATTATTGAATTAATAAACTAAATTCTATAAGTAGAATGTTTGAAAACCATAACATAACTGGGGCATTCCACAAAAAGATCGTCTTTCTTAAACCAACCACTGATTAACAGGCCGCCAGACGATATCGGCCTGTCAGTTAGAACAAAAATTTGACAGCTCCGAACAACTGACAGGCCGATATCGTCCGGCGGACTGTTAGTCAGTGGTCAGCTTTAGGGACGTTTAATGTAAAGCTAAGTTTTTCACATAGGGTAATTCGCCAGTAACTGGCCACTTTTAGTAATTGGCCACCCCAAACCAAAAATGAATTCTATTCACCTATAAATAAAATTCATTTTAGTATAAGGTGGCCAGTTATTGAAACCTTATACTAAAAAGAAATCTGTTTATAGGTCAATAGAATTCATTTTTAGTTTAGGGCGGCCAGTTACTAAAAGTGGCCAGTTACTGGCGAATTACCCTACTTATTGACACTTTTCTGGAATGCCTCAATCACGGATTTCGTGAGCAAAGTCGGTAAAATATCAATATAACCTAGTAATCCAGTAAATTTGTCGAATTTTGTAACCTGGCTATTTTGCGTCAAATCCGGTAGTTCTGATTTTTTGCAGGCTTGTTTATGATGTTGGCCCAATGAATAATCCAAGTTTGTGACCTCGAGCGCCGAACGCAACTTTGTCAAAAATCGAATAAACCGCAATTTTTTTTAGATTTCGGCGATTATAACCCTAAGTACTAATTTTTGGTAGTAACTTCCTAGGGCGTTTTTAAAGTAGACTAAATTTGCTACAATAAGACACTAGAATTGTCTCTGTACATCTAATATTTTCCGAGATAAAGCCTTTTAAAATTTTATAATTTTACATCAGTTCTTAGCTATAATATAAGGGTTAGGTAGGTAATTTATATGGAATTCATCACCGCCACGTTCTACAAAATATTTATTTTCAATAAAAAATTTTTTTTTTCAAAAAAGGCACTCATACATTTTTTATGGAATATAAATATTTAGTAGAGCGTGGCGGTGATGAATTTCATATAAATTACCTACCTAACCCTTATATTATAGCTAACAACAGATGTAAAATTATAAAATTTTAAAAGGCAAATCTCGGAAAATATTAGATGTACAGAGACAATTCTAGTGTCTTATTGTAGCAAATTTAGTCTACTTTAAAAACGCCCTAGGAAGTTACTACCAAAAACTAGTACTTAGGGTTATAATCGCCGAAATCTAAAAAAAATTGCGGTTTATTCGATTTTTGACAAAGTTGCGTTCGGCGCTCAAGGTCACAAACTTGGATTATTCTTTGGGACAACATCATAAACAAGCCTGCCATGCACCTACCTAAAACCAACACCACTTTTGCTAATAGGCAATATAATAAACGTTCTTCGCACCTATACAATATTTTAAACAAAGCACTAGATATATACCCAAAGCTACAATACGATGTAAAAAATAAGGTAGTAAATTGGTTAGTAGATAAAAATTACGATCAGGTGGAAGACTTGCTAGGATATGTAGCCTAGCCAAGCCGCACAAGTACACACACTCACACACACACACACACACACACACACACACACACACACACACACACACACACACACACACACACACACACACACACACACACACACACACACACACACAATAGTTAAGTATATG
The DNA here is from genome assembly GCF_963556715.1 of Cydia fagiglandana. Classification (NCBI taxonomy): domain Eukaryota; kingdom Metazoa; phylum Arthropoda; class Insecta; order Lepidoptera; family Tortricidae; genus Cydia; species Cydia fagiglandana. Next base: position 12,281,884 of record NC_085951.1, read on the forward strand.
ATAGTATAATACTAAATAAATTGTAAATTAGATATGGAAGAGCGGTGCCTCCCAGCACAGGTTATTTTGTAAATAACTTACAGGGAGACACCAGCCATTGGTAAAAATATGTAATGGTTTTTAATGAAATAAAGAATTTTTGTATTTTTTTTTTTTAAGCCTGCAAAAAATCAGAACTAGCGGATTTGACGCAAACGCAAAATGTATAATTTTACTGTATTATAGTGTATTTTTACTAAACAAGTAGCATTTTTTCTATAGTTATTTACTTACAGATTCAATGACCGTTGACGCCAAGCTGGGATGCAGGTATTCATCAGTTTCAGGCTGTTTTTCTGTAAAATGAAATAAATTGTTTAATTATTCATTAACATTCACCGCACCATCACCGTAAAGTTCACGTTCAAACATTCTATATTTCATATAAGTAAAATATATCGATGTTTCACATCATATGTAGAGGTC